>NC_064624.1:103512630-103677630 GCF_023898315.1 Schistocerca nitens
ACAATCAATTATTGATGAAATTATTTAATTGTATATCTAAAAACAAAGATGATGAGACTTACCAAACAAAAGCGCTGGCAGGTCGATAGACACACAAACAAACACAAACATACACACAAAATTCAAGCTTTCGCAACAAATGGTTGCTTCATCAGGAAAGAGGGAAGGAGAGGGAAAGACGAAAGTATGTTGGTTTTAAGGGAGAGGGTAAGGAGTCATTCCAATCCCGGGAGTGGAAAGACTTAACCTTAGGGGGAAAAAAGGACAGGTATACAGTCGCGAGCACACACACATATCCATCCGCACGTACACAGACACAAGCAGACATTATTTAATTGGATAGATAAAAAATTTACTCACCAAGTGGTGGCAGAACACACACACAAGACTTTCATAATTGGCAAGCTTTTGGAGCCAGTGGCTCCTCTTTCCAGCAAAAGGATTGAAGGAGAAGGAAGAGGAGTGAAGGAAAAGGACTGGAGATGTCTAGGAAAATGGGTAGATTTTGGGAAAGTCACCCAGAACTGTGGGTCAGAAGAGACTTACCGTATGGGATGAGAAGGAACGACTCATCCCATTTCCCTAGAATTCTCCAGTCCTTTTCCTTCGCCCTTCTTCCTTCCCCTTCAACCCTTCTGCCTAAAGAAGAAGCCACTGGCTCTGAAAGCTTGCCAATTATAAAAATCTTTTATGTGTGTGTTCTGCTGCCGCTTGGTGAGTAGATTTTTTATCTATCCAATTAAAGAATATCTTCTTTTGTATCTTTACATAAGATGTAACGACGTTTACCAATTTGTTGGGATTCCATGTTCATCCCTAAAAAATTGCGACAGTTTTGTGGCTCGGCAGCAAGTTCTCTTAGCATGTCAGTACGGTCAGACATAGAACACCTTCTGAGCCATTTCTTCATCCGTCACCATTTCCTCTGACTTTTCTTTCTCCAGCACATAGCAGTTACAATTGGAATACAATCGAGTTCTGCATTACTGAGCACTGACATGTTCGCTATGAAGGCAGAGTACTGACTTTCCAGTAGTATTGTGCCCTTTTGTACAATGTATTGACGCAGTATTATCGAGCAATAAATTTAGTGCGTGTGTGAGGCCCCTCGGGGACATTCAGAGCTGTCGGAAAAAGTGCTGCACGTAATTTCTTAGCTGTTGCTGAAACTGGTGAAATTGTGAGCAGTGCGGACAGGGTACGTTCGAAGTGTGCATCCGTGCCTCCTCTTCTGCAAATAACCACATTTTTGGCACGAACGAACCACAGATGAAGAACGGAACATTGTTTTTGCTTCACACACTGCAAGTAATCCACTAGCGATGTGAATAGTGGTAGATAAAGGTTTCCGACAAGAAACGAAGTGCCCGAGAGACCGGTGAAGTGTCAGCTGTGAGGCTGCAGCATAAACGCTTTCTAAGTTGTCTACAATAAGCCACTAACCAGAGTCTGAGGAATGACCTGTAGCTCCACGCAGTGGTCGGACCCTGCCACCCCATTATTAGTTGCTGTACAGCACGGGAAACTGCAGTTCTCTTTATCAGGTTGCCCTCCGTGGGGTGGGTGCACGCAGTGACTGTGGTTATATTGGGTTAGATACAGCAGCAATCAGTCGTAGAATTAAGTTGCTTTAATATGACATTTATAGTCACGACGCAGATCAGATTTCGACCTGTGTCAGGTCATTATCAATGCTAAAACAAATACAGGAGTATATATTACAATGTGATTTACACAGGTTATAAGTCCATCAAATCATCGTCTTTTAATGTTAACATTACATACCAGTGCGGAATTGTAGCAGTTGTTCGTGCTCGAGTGAATGCTTACACAGTTCAACCATTACTGTCATAAAATTATATGTTGGTTTCACAGTACACATAGGTTTTACGTATGGCGCCCTCTGTGAGCTGCACCTGAAGTATACAGTTTTGACAACATTTTTTGTGATATTTATGTTGTATAGTAACTAAGTAGTAACATGAAATTATTATGAGTAAAACTATGTAAAATTACAATTCTTACTTTTTCTCATGTCTGTAATGTGCTAGATGTTTAAAATTACTATAGCACATAACAGTGACAGTTTACGCCTCATGGGCTAACCTTAATTATAAAACTAATATGGCTACGTAAAGTACGTTATAGGAAGTATTGCATATTTTATCGTGTTGGGACCTGTCTTAACTTAATTAGTTGTTACTTGACAAAAGATATAACGTGAGCTTTATTTACAAAATGCACTTTGTTGGCACTAGTAGCGCTTGTAAGCATCATTTCAACATGTCGCACTTAGTGTCCGAGAAATAAGAACAGTATGATAAACCGTGATCTTTTGAACACTTATTTTGAAAAATGACAGTTTTATGTATTAATTGTTTCTAATAGCTACCCACATGAGTTTGTGTGTTATTCTAATGCAATAAGTTATGTAAATATAGTGTTATGAAAGTGGTACTCGTTTAGCTCTTATGCAAGTGGCTGCTACATAATGGCGTGAGGTCTTTGAGAACCCCTGGGTCGAATTTTTCACCGCTTTCAAGTAGGCAGTTTTCAAACAATTCCCAGAAATGGGCATTTTTCATTATGACCTGATCATTGATCAGGTTACACTTAGCATTTCTTTGGTGGCAAAAGATCTCCATCTCCTCAAGAAGATTGAGGAGTCCACCCTTCTCGCCTCTATGTAGCAACATTACATTTGACGTTAACATTGGCAATTTATGTTTACTTGACAATAAATGTGCAGCCAGACTTGATTTCTCTGCTGCGTCTTTTCTTTCTAGAGCAACATGTTCCTTAAACTTAGTTTCCAGTCTCCTCCCTGTCTGACCTACGTAACATGCTCCACAATCAGGACAATCAGTTTTATAAACCCCCAGATGAATCAAGTACATTTTTTACATCTACGTATGTTGTAAGATACATCCTAAATTATTTGTTGTTCCAAAGGCTACTTTCACATTGTATTTTCTGAAAATCGATGCAATTCTCATGCTCATTTTCCCATAATAAGGCAAGGTGACAAATTTTGTGCTTTCTTTTGGTATCAAGGTATTTATCTCATTACCATATTTTTTCCTCTACATTCCTATATGTGTTAGGATAATTATTCACTTTAGCAATGTATCTTACAGTTGCCATTTCATTGTCATGTTGTTCTTTTGACAACTGAATGGCAAATACACAATTAATGGCAAAATTAAAAAACGCCTTTTTATGTTGAATGGGATGGTTTGATGCATAGTCTAAAATACCATCTGTGCATGCTTTTTTGCGAAAGACACCAAATGTGTGCCTACCATTCTTTCTCTGGATTGATAAATCTAGAAAATTTATGGAACCATTTATCTCAATTACACCAGTAAACTTTATTGATTCATGCCAACTATTGAAAAACTGTAAACTTCAGGCGCAGCTCATAGAGGGCACCATACGCAAAACCGATGTGTACTGTGAAACCAACATATAATTTTACGACAGTAGTGGTTGAACTGTGTAAGCATTCACTTGAGCACGAACAACTGCTACAATTCCGCACTGGTATGTAATGTTAACATTAAAAGACAACGATGTGATGGACTTAATAACCTGTGTAAATCACATTGTAATATGTACTCTTGTATTTGTTTTAGCATTGATAATGACCTGACACAGGTCGAAATCTGATCTGCGTTGTGACTATAAATGTCATATTGAAAGCAACTTAATTCTATGGCTGATTGCTGCTCTATCTAACCCAAGTTTTTCTTCATTTTTTTTCCTTCCCAATATCTGGTTTACAATATTTATAAGTTTTACCAGCACTGTACTTTGAAGCAGATGCTGAAAAAGGGCAGCAAGCTGTTGTGGCCACTGCTTTGTGTATACAGAAGTGTGTAAATGTTCACTATGAATATTTGTTACTACTTTGTTAAATCACCTCATGCTCTTGGACACAGTTGGACTCGGGTCATAGTTTTAAAATCAGTAATGCCTTCCAAAGCTAGTCACCACGAATCTGAGTATGTGAATGCAGTTGTGACAAGAAACAGGAACAACAGTGAAGTCTGTACTAATTGCTGAGCCTTCAACCAAAGCAATTTTGCAGCTCCATAATTTAAAATAATAATAATAATAATAATAATAGTAATAATAAAAACTCTTTTGCATAATTGCAATCTGAAGCATTCTGTGGAGGCAACGTAATTGTTGCAGTCTGTCTTCAACTCTATGCCTCGAAGTGAACTCAAAAGAGTTTCCTTAGAAGTTTAACTATTTTCGTTTGTTCCCAGTGTAGTTCCCTGGGCATCTGTCACAGTTTTATGTTAGCTGTACCAATCTGTTACGACCCTAACTGCGCACCACTGAATCGTTTCGATGACTGTTGCGCCCACCGGGTGAGAAAGCTCATGACTGGAACGGTACTGTAGGATTGCTCACAGTAGCATCTTGTATGTGATTTTGTTTGCAATGGGTTGTTATTTGCCAGAATTTACCCAACAAATCCGACTCTACCGTAATACTGATTCCACCTTATCAGTTCATTTTAGATCACTTTTAACAAGTGAAGTTCATCTACATTGCTGTTTGTGAAAAGTGCAACACCGAGAAGGAATTACCTGAATAGCACCACACTCGGTGGAAGTGGCAACAGATGTGCAAGCAATACTCGATACGTTTTGCAGTGAGATGGGGTACACGTAGGTGGAGCAGAGCCCTCTCGTGCCGGTCCGACAGGGTCGGTGTTGCGCCTAGTGCAGTCGGTGCGTAGCCGTCGCACGATGTGGAAACAATACACCGAGTGCCAATACGCCCCGTCCACGTCAGAGCGAGCTTCGTCGGCACGTGAGCGAGTTCGAACGGGGCAGAACGATCGGTCTTCGGGAAATGAGGTTCTCGTCCTGTTGACATTTCGGCTCGCACGGGGCACGTCGCTACGACAGTGACGCGTGTCTGGAAGCAGCGGATAGAGGAAGGTCACGTGCAGTGACAGCGGGAACTTTACTGCGGAACGTGACCACAGCACGGGACGACCGTCATCTTATTGGCACGGCCATTACGGTCTGTACAGCTCCACCTACATTGTCGGCTCGTCGCTGGAGCACTGCAACAGGTGTGAACTCGTCTGCATCGACGGTTCGTCGCCGTCTGCTGCAGGTTGGACTGGTTGCACGCATGCCATTACGTCGGCTTCCATTGTCCAGAAGCCACGAGCTCCTCCGACTGCAATGGGCACGTGAACACCATCACTGGGTTGCCGAGTGGCAACGTGTAATCTTTTCGGACGAGTCCCGCTTCGTTTCCTACAGTACCGTGGTGAGCACAACCTAGAGGGCTGCATTGTGGAGTGCCTAACAATACCACCACTTGCAAAGTAGGTTAGAAATCAGATTAATAATGTTGCTCACGCAGGGTATGTTTGCTTTATTGGGCAACAACAAAGTTATTGACTGTGGATGGTATTGTCAGAATGGAAATAATGAAGTCACTGTAAAAAAGTCATTAATTTTGGCACTTATCTCGAATGGATTCCCACGTAGATTTTGTCGAAGTTGTTATGGCTCATCTCGTTGATTCTAGGGTGATTCCACTTTGACTGCTAGAAGGTCCCGATCTGTATTTTAGCAATATTTGAAGACCTAACAAATGCGTTTTTCTTAATGATCAAACAATCCCAGATCAGAACAATGGTATGGTAGAAGTAATTTTTGACTTGGTGTTCACGATCCACATTTTTATTGAACTTCTTGTAAATTCACATATACTTCTTCTTAATTGTCACATCATCGAGAAAACAGTATTGTATCCATATATTTAATTTCCACTTTAACCAAACACGAGACTTGACTGTTCTTTTACAAAGCAAAATAACAACTTAACTTCTGCAAAGTGAAACAAAGACTGCTCTGTGCGCATTCGTATCAAAACTGTTACAAGTAAATCAAAGATAATGACAGTCTCACAGAAATGAATACACACGAGAACCGTATCACTGTAATATATCGATACATCAGAGTATCTATACATTAATAAAACCAAATGTGAATATTGTCACAAAAATGTCTGTTACTTCGCGGAAAAGTAGTACGATATTGCTGCTATCGAGAACTGGGGATGGAGTGCCGTAATGGCCACGTACACAAAGAACCATTACAAGTGGCATAGCGGACGAACACCAGGTGTGACGATTTGGGGTGCCATCAGTTACAACAACCGATCTCGCCTTGTACGTATTGCGAGCACTTTGAACAGCAGCCGGTACCTTATGGAGGTTGTGGAGCCTGAGGTACTCCCCCTGCTTGAGGTATTTCTGCAGCCCACATTTCAACAGGACAATGCCCGGCTACATATTGCGAGGAATGTACAGGTCTTCTTCGAAGAGCGACGGGTACCGTTACTTCCCTGGGCTGCACGTTTGCCAGACGTGTCGCCCATCGAACGTGTCTGGGATACGGTCGGTCGGCACCTGATGCGTAACGGTCCTCCAGTAACTCCTGTCGCGAATTTGTGGGCTCGGATACAAACTGCGTGGAGGGAAATCCCGCAGGGACGAACTCGGAACCTTATTGATTGAATGCCACGGCGTATAGCAGCTCTAATTGCAGCATACGTCATGCTGAATAGCATGGCTCAAAGGACATGTACAGATTTGAAAATGTAATCATTGTTACTTGTCATGTACCTAACCTGTGATGTTAAATTAATTGAATTTATGCGTTTCCTTCTTGGTGTTGCAATTTTCACAGATGATAGTGTATGTCTACAAACACTCTCTGCAGGCTGCCTTATGGTGCATAGCAGAGGGTACCTTGCACTGCTGCCTGTCACTATCTTTTCTGTTTCACTAGCAAATGGAGCAATCGCCTTTGTACAAGCCTTGATTTCTCTTATCTTGTCTCTGCAGTCCTTAAGTGAAGTGATATGTTTATTGGTGACAGTAGAATTGATCTGCAGTTTGACTCAGATGCTGGTTCTTTAAATTTTCTGAATAGTAAATATGGTTGTTCTTCCTATTCACCCAGATAGCATAAAAATACAGAATGGTTGCTAGTTTCAGCAAAATTGCCATCTTCAGATCATTTGTATAGAACAGATTTTTTATATTCATTGACTGTACATACTAATTGGACACAACTGTAATGTACATGAAAGAACAACTGTGGAAAATTCTAATGTCAAATCAGCATAAAATATATGCAAATTTGACATAAATGTACCTTACAGAGATGACATTCCGTAGTACCGTTCTCATCACACAGTAAGAGAATTGCTGTGCGAACAGTGCCCAATATTTACAGATAGGAAACATAAGACTTGTATAAAATGTTATCAGGTTGTGTCCTCCATGACATCTGATTTGGAAACTGTTGTGGCGCATTAATGGAATACATCTTGTTTTGAGGTGCCTCCAGATGGCAGCAGTCTTATATAATGTGTGATTATGTCTTTGAAATAGGAATTATATGTATTTTTATATTCTTTGTACATATAAAAATCCATAAAAGTAAAAGCATTATATACCACATTTCCCAAATGTATACATAAAAAAAATTAATACAAAAATATTTTTGCTGTTGTATATCAGTGTTGTGATCACCTTGACCAGATACATAAAGTGTAAATTATTAATGTTATTTATCATAACTTCTTGGTATGTTGTTGTTGTGGTTGTGGTCTCCAGTCCTGAGTCTGGTTTGATGCAGCTCTCCATGCTGCTCTATCCTGTGCAAGCTTCTTGATCTCCGAGTAATTACTGCAACCTACATCCTTCTGAATCTGCTTAGTGTATTCATCTCTTGGTCTCCCTCTACGATTTTTACCCTCCATGCTTCCCTCCGATACTAAATTGGTGATCCCTTGATGCCTCAGAATGTGTTTACCAACCGATCCCTTCTTCCAGTCAAGTTGTGCCACAAATTCCTCTCCTCCCCAGTTCCATTCAGTACCTCCTCATTAATTATGTCACCTACCCATCTAATCTTCAGCATTCTTCTTTAGCACCACATTTCGAAAGCTTTTATTCTCTTCATGTCTAAACTATTTATTGTCCATGCTTTACACTCCATATGAATACTTTCAGAAGAAGCTTTGTGACACTTAAATCTTAACAGATTTCTCTTCTTCAGAAACGCTTTCCTTGCCATTGCCAGTCTACATTTTATATCCTCTCTACTTTGACCATCATCACTTACTTTGCTTCCTAAATAGCAAAACTGCTTTACTACTTTAAGTGTCTCATTTCCTAACCTAATTCCCTCAGCATCACCTGATTTAATTTGACTACATTCCATTATCATTGATTGGCTTTTATTGATGTTCATTTTATATCCTCCTTTCAACACACTGTCCATTCCACTCAACTGCTCTTCCAAGTACTTCGCCCTTGTACAGACCCTCTATGTACTTCTGCCATCTTTCTCCTTTCCCTTCTTTGCTTAGAACTGGTTTTCCATCTGAGCTCTTGATATTCATACAGGCGGTTCTCGTCTCCAAAGGTCTCTTTAATTTTCCTGTAGGCAGTATACATATCTTACCCCTAGTGATACATGCTTCTACATCCTTACATTTGTCCTCTAGCCACCCCTGCTTAGCCATTTTGCACTTGCTGTTGATCTCATTTTTGAGGCATTAGTATTCCTGTTCACTTACTTCATTTACTGAATTTTTATATTTTCTCCTTCCATCAATTAAATTAAATATCTCTTCTGTTACCCAAGGATTTTTATCAGCTCTCATCTTTTTACGTACTTGATCCTCTGCTGCCTTCACTATTTCATCTTTCAAAGCTAACCATTCTTCTTCTAGTGTATTTCTTTCCCCCGTTCTTGTCAATCATTCCTTAATACCCTCTCTGAAACTCTCTACAACCTCTGGTTCTTTCAGTTATTTATACAGGTCCCACCTCCTTAAATTCTCACCTTTTTGCTGTTTCTTCAGTTTTAATACTTGGTATACAGAGATTAAAATTTGGAAAACAGTGATGTGATGTGTAACTTTACTACGAGTGGGGTAGAGTCTTGTATAATAATGTGTCTGCACTGATCAGCTGATGTATGCTGATTACCTCGAGGTCTATTGTATTGTATTGTATTAAGTTTGTTATTTGAACCATGGTCTAGGTTACGATGGCTGCAAGGTGGAACCATAAAAACACCAGAGGTGGCATGTAGTTATCTATAAAGCACACTGGTGAGCTCTATTTGAAGCTATTGCAGCAGCTTCCAGCATAATATCATGTAGAATTATGTTACAGGTAAGAATATATTAACAAACTATCAATGTAGTACCAAGTTCTTAGAATATGCCAAGTAATGAAAGTTAAAAGTGGTTTTACCATTTCACAGTATGTACTACCATTACCTCATGTGATTTGGTAGCGATTTTTAATCTCTCTATACGAAGGATTTATTATCGTAACATTAATAAAGAAGGCCTGTCATTATGGAATTACAGGACCTGTAGGGAACTGGTTAAAATCGTACCTCGAAAATAGGAAGCAGAAGATTATTCTAGATGTTTCAGATAGTGTATCACAATATATAGTGGACTCTGAGTGGGGAATTATGCAGCATGGAGTGCCTCAGGGATCAGTGCTTGGGCCCTTGCTGTTCCTCATATATGTTAATGACCTACCTTTATCCATCAATAAGCAGTGTAAATTTACAATGTTCGCTGATGATACGAGCATTGTGGTGGATAATGTGTCAACTACTGACTTAGAATCCGAGGTCAGTGATATCCTTAAAGAAGTTCTGGGTTGGTTTTGTATTAACTCCCTTTCAATAAACCTGAAAGAAACCAATTTTATCCAGTTCCAGACAACCCACAGAAACCCAAAAGAAATAGTTATCACACAGAATGATCAGATGATAAAGCAAGTGTACTTATCAAAATTCCTAGGCGTATACGTGGACAGTAAGCTGAACTGGGAACATCACGTTCTACAAACACTAAAACGGCTGACGTCGGCAACATTTGCTTTACGAATTTTGTCACGCTTCAATGACATTACCATCTCAAAGTCAGCTTACTTTGGCTATTTTCATTCAGTCATGTGTTATGGCATCATCATCTGAGGCAATACACCTGCCGCAAAGAAAATCCTCTCAGCACAAAAAAGAGCAATAAGAATCATTTGTGGTGTACCCCCACGAACCTCATGTCGAAATCTTTTTAAACGACTTGAAATACTGACAGCAACATCTCGGTACATATATTCACTGATGTGCTTCATAATAAATAACCCCACTCTGTATGAAACGAATTGCCTACATCATGAACATAACACCAGAAGAAAAGAGGATTTCCACTGTGAGTTAAAGAACTTGACACTTATTCAGAAAGGGGTAAAGTATGCTGGAACGAAAATTTTCAATTCCCTACCCAACAGCATCAAAAGTATAAGGAGTAGTACATCAGTATTTAAACGTAGCTTGAAAAATTATTTACTTGAGACCTCACTTTATTCACTAGAGGAATTCTTTCAGAGAAATAAGTAAAACCCAGATTGGAAAGATGTTTTTAAATTTTTTGACACTGTTTACTGTTAAACTAATGTAATAATGCCCTAATGTAAAAATTCCTCTTTTTCTCATTTCCATTTTTGGGTCACTTTTAAACCCAAAGTGGGAAGTTTTGATTACTGTTCAAGGTTAAAATAGATGCAATAATGCCCTAAATATGAAACTGCTATCTTCACATTTATGTTGACTAGTTTTTAAGCTAATAAGCATGACTTTTGTGCACTGTTATTAATACTATAACAATGTCTTTATTCTATGTATTTTATTATGTACATTGACACGTTCCACATCTGAGTGACTTGCTCACATGTACAGATCTATGGAACAAGTAAATAAATAAAATAAATAAATAAATCAGTTTATGTATCTGGTAACAGTGACCATAACACAGATATAAGATACAGTAAAAATATTTTTGTAATGACTTTTTTTTATATATACGTTTGGAAAACCAGATAAATAACCCTTTTACTTTTATGGATTTTTATATGTATGTAGAATATTAAAAAAAAAAGAAAAATCTTTACATTCTAGTTTGAAGACGTAATCAGTCGTGTGTTGTAACAGACTGCTGCCATCTGGTGGAACCACAAAACATAATGTATTCTGTTGATAGCCTTGTAACAGTTTCTTATTAGATGTCAACAAGGACACAACATGAAAGGATTTTTTTACACAGCTTATGCACTATTCTCTCAGCTGTTCTCTTATTGTTTGACAAGAGATAGAAATGTTGTCTCTCTAAGATGTGTTTACTTTGAATTTGTATGCATTTTATGTTGATTTGATGTTAGAATTTTCCGTAATTGTTCTTTTACGTACTTTACAGTTGTGTTCAATTAAAGTGAACAGTCAGTGAAGTTAATTGACCCTGTAAAATAAAAAGTTAGTTATATACAAATGATCTGAAGATGACAATTTAATTTCACTGAAATGAGTAATCATTGTATATTTTTAAGCGATCCGGATCAACAACAACAACAACTGTGTTTAGGTTCTGAGATCAGCTCCAATACAGCTGACAGTGTCAGGTAACCATAATTTCTGAATAATGTTTTGCAAAATGAACATCATCTTGCCCATGGGGATTCCCATTTGAGTTCACAGAGCATTTCTGTAATACTTGCCACGGCCCTGGACTGTACGTAGGATGTGGGCAGATCCGCAAGTTCCCGTCATGTCCCAGCACAGGTCCAGTTCACCAATATAGGGTTGCTGTTGCCTGCTGGGTGCAATTGGGATGTTTAAAACACTGTGGATCTGTGATTACTTCAATTAACTTTTATAAAAGGTATATGTGGTGTGCCTCTTTCAGATGCATCCAAACGAACAAGGTACTGTTTTGATCCTATAGTCATTATCAATCAAGACACGAAGGAATGTTTACATCAATGTGGAAAGTTGGAAATTTGTACCAGACAGGGATTTTAACATGGGATGCACTGATCACTGAGCCATCTGGACTCACCGATCATTGCAGCTGCACAGACTACCTCGGTGCGCCTCCTGCCAGACCCAAATTTTCAAATCCCCCCCCTCTGAGATATCCACTACTCGTGACCTCCCCAGTGTGTATCTGCTCGTACTACCCGAACGCCCACTCAACTCCAGGTCAGGCAGAGGTGCTTCCTGAGAAGTAATGGTTGCCGATATGTTGTATAGGTCACAACCATCTCCTTTTGATAATCAAATACTCTGGGGCTCTGACACTTGTTGTCTACACTGCACTGGAGAAGTTTCATTGGGAAGCCTTTACACATCTTCTGTACACTCACTATCTCTCCCTGTGTGATTTTCATATTTTTGGAGCTCTGAAGAAAGACATTTGTGGCTGTCAATTGCTTCAAATGAAGAATTGCCCACCTGGATACAATCACGATTTTGTAGACACCTGCAAACATTTTTCCCTGAAGGCACTGAGCGTCGTGTCACACAGTGGGATACGTGTATTAACATTTATGGTGATTGATTTTGAAATAATAAGCAGTTTACTTACTTGTCTTCCAACTGTTTCTCTTTCATTTGACTACCCCATATAGAACATTTTCCATTGTCCCCTTGTTTTCTTTCCTACAGTTTCCCCTTCAACAATGTTTTGTAAAAGAAAATTGTAGCAAGCCACATATCCAGTGAGTTGTACTTTGCATTTTACACAGATAAGACAGGTTCTGCGTTTAAACTCTCTTATGATTTTTTGCGTAGATGCATAGATTTTAAAATTTTTTATCTGTCTAATATAAAAATCTGTGAAAAAATTTGACTATAGGTAAAATATGTTTTCTTCGTGGCTGGGTTAGGTAAAAGATGAGTTGGCTGTCGGAGGTTTCCGTTTCTCTGGTTCTCAGAGAACGCCAGGCAAAGTTGGAGAAAACTGTTACAAGTCGTGGTGAACACTCCGTCTCTCGTGGCAGCTAAAGTGCTCACAATCGCCATAAGATTTTCTGGAAACACTTTCAGAATGAGAAGGTTGAACAACAGTGGCAGTATGATATCTTCTTACTAACAAACTGATTGCTTAGGGAATGTCTTTAACACACAAGCTGATGGCGAAATAATTCATGTCGTTCAGACCGTGACGGTAGCAGATTCGCCCGGTATTGTTAATTTGCAAAGAAATTACTCTTCATTGGATTGCTAAACACACTAATAGTTTTATGAAGGTCAGGGGATCCAACATCCTGTAAACGATTGTAGACAACATTTACCCTCTTTCTCATAAGAGAAATGTTTTATTCTTCATAATTGCGATTACAAGTTGTATCTCCTCTGCACTTCAAATTACATCTATATGCAAACTTATCTGGACCCCCCCCCTCCCCCCCCAAAAAAAAGCCTCCAATAGCATCCTTATCTCCAACAATTGCAAAAAAGGCTAGATCCCCCCCCCCCCCCTACACACACACACACACACACACACACACACACACACACACACACACACACAGCAAAGAGCGTTGTCGTCTCAGTTACAGTAGCGCATTTTCACTGGTACTCACAGCCAGAATATTACAATAATGTTATATTACGTAGGGACATTATCGGTGGTGCTAAAGAAATCAGATTAGGAAATGAGACACTTAAAGTGGTAAATGAATTTTGATTTTTGGGCAGCAAAATAACTGATGGTGGCTGAAGTAGAGGGGATAGAAAATGTACACTGGCAATGGCAAGAAAATTGTTTCTGAGGAAGAGAAATATAGCTGTAAGCATTAGGAAGTATTTTCTGAAGGTATTTGTCTGGAGTGTAGCCATATACGGAACTGAAACGTGGACAATAAACAGTTTAGATGATAAGAGAATAGAAGCTTTCAAAATGTGGTGCTACAGAAGAATGTTGAAAATTAGATGGGTCAATCATGTAATTAATGGGAAAATACTGAACAGAATTGGGGAGAAGAGAAACTTACTGTATTAGTGGACCAAAGAAGGGATCGGTTGGTAGGACACATTCTGGAGCATCGAGGAGCCACCAGTTTAGTATTGGAGGAAAGTGTGGGGGTTAAAAATTGTAGAGGGAGATGAAAAGATGAATACAGTAATTACATTCAGAAGGATGTAGGTTGCAATAGTTAAGTGGAGATTAAGAGGCTCACACAGGATAGAGGAGCATCAAGAGCTGCATCAAGCCAGTCTCGGGAAAGGAGAAGAAGAAGTCAAAGTCGACATAGCTTTCTGTAGTTCTTTCTTCTCTCCTATTTCTCATGGAACCGTGTAATTCATTTTTCTGTCAGTCCAATCAGTCCTTGTAATTCTTGTCCAGAACTAGATTTCTGCAGCTTTGAGGTGAGTTTCCTTCTGCTTTGTTGATGTCCATGTTTCATGTCTGCATGTCTGGAAACTCGTTCCAAAGGTCTTCTTAATGAGGAGGCTGATGTGCTTTTTCAGCAGAAGGTTCATTTTATTTTGCTAGGTACTCCTTGCCAGTGCCATTCTTCAGTTGTATTTCTCCATTGTCACTGAGAGAGGGCAATTTTTCATTAATTTTTAGTTTTGTTATATTTCGATTAAGACTCCAAGCATTTTATTTGTCTCCTCCTCCGAGTCTGCGACTGTTGCAGTGTCATCAGCAAATGTGGTGGAGTGCATATGTATACCGTCAATTTTGATTCCAGACTTCTTTTCTTTCACTGTTGTCAGTGTCTCCTATATGAACTTATTAAATAGGTAAGATGATAGATAGCATCCATGTCTCAATCCTCTTCTGATTTTAGCTTCTTTCTCGCTACCATTAATATCGAGTTCGGTACTTGACTTCTGCATGTACCCAAAATTAGTTGCCTGTCCTCCCAGTCAAGTTCCACTTGGAACGTTATTTAAAATAACTTTAAGTCAGCCATACGAAATGCCTTTTATAGGTCAATAAATGTTTATATTTCTGCCAACTTTTGATGATGATCTTTCCAAAACTGAGTGTAGTGTAATGAAAAAAGAGGACAGGGCCATATTAATGAAAGTTAAGTCCAGAAGGATGTTGGTATGTTTGGATGTGTTGAAAGTAAATTCCCTTATCCAGAACTGAAACTAGTATGTGGGGGAGGATCCAGATAGCCCGTGTGGCGTACCAGCGAGGCACTCGGGGTCTCTCGTGTCGTGCTGCGATGTGTGTTCAGCAAGTGCGTACTGGTGGACAGTTATTCTACAGCCATCCGTGTTCACGGCCAGTTCGGCGGAGGTCGCGCCTGTAAACAGTCCGAACCTCTCTAACCTTACGACCTTTCTCTCGATTCCGTACGATTATCCTTACCCTGAGGTTCCTATTGTGATGGACTGAGTGAGGTGGCACAGTGGTCAGCATACTAGACTCGCATTTGGGAGGACGGCGGTTCAAATTCGCACATGGCCATCCCGATTTAGGTTTTCTGTGATTTCCCTAAATCGCTTCAGGTAAATGCCAGGATGGTTCTTTTGAAAGGCAAGGCTGATTTCCTTCTTTATCCTTTCTTAATCTGAACTTACGCTCCCTCTCTAATGACTTCGTAGTTGACAGGGCATTAAACACTAAGCTGCTCCTCCTATTGTGATGGTACTGACTTGTAATTCAGCTGAAAGTTCACATACATGTGGGATGATAGCATTCAAAAATGTTTATAACACATTCTGGATTCTTTGCCAAGTTGAGGTATTAATTACAGTGACAAGTTTCTGTGCTGTGAACAATTATTAGAGCAGTTATACAGACCCAACCTACAAAGCCATGGTGAAGTTTTAAATTGTAGTGCAAACTAAAAAGTTCACATTTATACAGAATTGACACAGTTCAAATTTAGCGCAGTGCTTTAGTAAATTGTTAACAAAGAAGTTCGCACTGTAGTAGTACAATTAAGTCCCAAATGAGATATACAATTTTCAGCAGTCACTGATTTCAATAACAAATACCCTACACACTTTTGATGATCACAACAGATTGCACTCATTACATGTGTTAATTATAAGTACTGTAATCGTGCAATAATTTTTACACATTAAAGTGTTAGAGCAGTGCGTGCATTCGTCTGTGCAGAACATACGTAATTGAAACCTGAGTCAAAAAATGAGAGCATGTCAGGCATAAGTGTTGTCTGATCAGATGAGTTCCAATTTCAATTGGTAAGAGCTGGTGGTAGTGTGTAGTGTAGGGCCCATGAAGCCGTGTACTCAAGTTGTCAACAAGGCTCTGTGCAAGCTGGTGATGGTTCCATAATCGTGTGGGCTGTGTTTACACGGAATAGACTGGGTCCTCTTGTTCAACTTAACTGATTGTTGATTGGAAATGGTTATGTTCGGCTACTTGCAGACCATTTGCAGCCATTCGTGTAATTCACATTCCCAAACAGTGATGGAATGACAATATGCCATTTCACTGGGCCACAGTTGCTCACGATTGGTTTGAAAAACATTCTGGACAGTTCAAGTGAACGATTTGGCAATCCAGATTGACTGACATGAATCCCATCAAACATTTATAGGCATAATCAAGAGGTCAGTTCGTGCACAAACTTTTCCAAACTGTACCCTTTTTCAAAATCTCCCCATTCCTTTGCTTCACCCCTCTTCCTTTCCCTTTGACTCTTCCTTTCCCTTTGACTCTTCCTTTCCCTTTGACTCTTCCTTTCCCTTTGACTCTTCCTTTCCCTTTGACTCTTCCTTTCCCTTTGACTCTTCCTTTCCCTTCTTTGACTCTTCCTTTCCCTTCTTTGACTCTTCCTTTCCCTTCTTTGACTCTTCCTTTCCCTTCCTTGACTCTTCCTTTCCCTTCCTTGACTCTTCCTTTCCCTTCCTTGACTCTTCCTTTCCCTTCCTTGACTCTTCCTTTCCCTTCCTTGACTCTTCCTTTCCCTTCCTTGACTCTTCCTTTCCCTTCCTTGACTCTTCCTTTCCCTTCCTTGACTCTTCCTTTCCCTTCCTTGACTCTTCCTTTCCCTTCCTTGACTCTTCCTTTCCCTTCTTTGACTCTTCCTTTCCCTTCTTCGGCTCTCCCTTTCCCTTCTTCGGCTCTCCCTTTCCCTTCTTCGGCTCTCCCTTTCCCTTCTTCGGCTCTCCCTTTCCCTTCTTCGGCTCTCCCTTTCCCTTCTTCGGCTCTCCCTTTCCCTTCTTCGGCTCTCCCTTTCCCTTCTTCGGCTCTCCCTTTCCCTTCTTCGGCTCTCCCTTTCCCTTCTTCGGCTCTCCCTTTCCCTTCTTCGGCTCTCCCTTTCCCTTCTTCGGCTCTCCCTTTCCCTTCTTCGGCTCTCCCTTTCCCTTCTTCGGCTCTCCCTTTCCCTTCTTCGGCTCTCCCTTTCCCTTCTTCGGCTCTCCCTTTCCCTTCTTCGGCTCTCCCTTTCCCTTCTTCGGCTCTCCCTTTCCCTTCTTCGGCTCTCCCTTTCCCTTCTTCGGCTCTCCCTTTTCCTTCTTCGGCTCTCCCTTTCCCTTCTTCGGCTCTCCCTTTCCCTTCTTCGGCTCTCCCTTTCCCTTCTTCGGCTCTCCCTTTCCCTTCTTCGGCTCTCCCTTTCCCTTCTTCGGCTCTCCCTTTCCCTTCTTCGGCTCTCCCTTTCCCTTCTTCGGCTCTCCCTTTCCCTTCTTCGGCTCTCCCTTTCCCTTCTTCGGCTCTCCCTTTCCCTTCTTCGGCTCTTCCTTTCCCTTCCTTGACTCTTCCTTTCCCTTCCTTGACTCTTCCTTTCCCTTCCTTGACTCTTCCTTTCCCTTCCTTGACTCTTCCTTTCCCTTCCTTGACTCTTCCTTTCCCTTCCTTGACTCTTCCTTTCCCTTCCTTGACTCTTCCTTTCCCTTCCTTGACTCTTCCTTTCCCTTCCTTGACTCTTCCTTTCCCTTCCTTGACTCTTCCTTTCCCTTCCTTGACTCTTCCTTTCCCTTCCTTGACTCTTCCTTTCCCTTCTTTGACTCTTCCTTTCCCTTCTTCGGCTCTTCCTTTCCCTTCCTTGACTCTTCCTTTCCCTTCTTCGGCTCTCCCTTTCCCTTCTTCGGCTCTCCCTTTCCCTTCTTCGGCTCTCCCTTTCCCTTCTTCGGCTCTCCCTTTCCCTTCTTCGGCTCTCCCTTTCCCTTCTTCGGCTCTCCCTTTCCCTTCTTCGGCTCTCCCTTTCCCTTCTTCGGCTCTCCCTTTCCCTTCTTCGGCTCTCCCTTTCCCTTCTTCGGCTCTCCCTTTCCCTTCTTCGGCTCTCCCTTTCCCTTCTTCGGCTCTCCCTTTCCCTTCTTCGGCTCTCCCTTTCCCTTCTTCGGCTCTCCCTTTCCCTTCTTCGGCTCTCCCTTTCCCTTCTTCGGCTCTCCCTTTCCCTTCTTTGACTCTCCCTCTCCCTTCTTCGACTCTCCCTCTCCCTTCTTCGACTCTCCCTCTCCCTTCTTCGACTCTCCCTCTCCCTTCCTTCGACTCTCCCTCTCCCTTCCTTCGACTCTCCCTCTCCCTTCCTTCGACTCTCCCTCTCCCTTCCTTCGACTCTCCCTCTCCCTTCCTTCGACTCTCCCTCTCCCTTCCTTCGACTCACCCTCTCCCTTCCTTCGACTCACCCTTTCCCTTCCTTCGACTCACCCTTTCCCTTCCTTCGACTCCCCCCTTTCCCTTCTCCGACTCTTCCTTTGGAAGGAGGAGCTACTGGCTCAGAAAGTTTGCATAAATTAAACCTTTTTGTGTTCTCCTTGGTGGGACTTTTTAGCTATGCAATTACATTACATTGTCAAAAATTGATTATTTTCATTGAAATATTCAACAATTTTTATTTACATTGTCATGTTGTGAAAGGGGTATGCTGCCCTTTCTTATAGGATCTCAAACAATGTTTAATACATTTTGTATATCTAAATCAGTAATCCAGAATTATTACATTATATTTTTCAAACATTATTGAGTAATTAAGTGTTCATTGCTATCAAACAACACAGTTTAAATTGAGAGAAACATACGCATGCTACCATGATTTACATCTAAAATAACAAATATAGTTTTGTGATGGACTCGTATGGAGGCATACAGACAGTCGTTTTACCTATGTTGGTGACAGTGGAATCATTAGGGAGTCAGATTCAGATGCTGTTTCCTTAAATTTGCTCAACAGTTTTTCTTGAAAAGAACGTTGCTTTCCATCCAGGGACACTCATTTGCATTCCCAAAGCATCTCCGTAACACTTATGTTTCGTTCGACCCTACCGATAAGAAACCTGGCAGCTTGCTTCTGAATTGCGTGGATGTTTTCCTTCTATCCGACCTGGTATGTACCACAAATATTCAAGCAGCATTCTGTATGTAGTCTTCTTTACAGGTGAGCCACTCTTCCCTAAAATTCTCCCAATAAACCAGTGTCGATCATTCGCCTTCCCTACCACAGTCCACACATACTTGTTCCATTTCATATTGCTTTGCAATGTTACACCCAGGTATTTGAATGGCTTGACTATGTTAAGCAGGACACTAGTAATACTGTATCTGAACACTACAGCTTTGTTCTTCCCACTCATCCGCTACGTTTTTCGACATTTAGGGCTATCTGTCATTCATCACACCAACTGGAAATTTTGTCTAAGTCATCTTGTATCTTCCAAGTCACTTAACTTTGACATGTTACCAGACACTGTATCATCATCATCATCATCAGCAAGCAACCGCAGATTGCTGCCCACCCTGTCTGCCAAACCATTTATGTATCTGGTAAACAGCAGCAGTTGTCACACTTCCCTGGGGCATGCAGATGTGCCAACTCTCCCGATTTAAGCAGGAGACTCCCGATTTTTCCTTCTTCCTCCCGATCTCCCGACAGTGGAGATCGATCTCCCAATTTTCAGAGCAGTTTCAATACTTTCCTTACAATACGAAAATCCTGCAGCTTCAATATATTGGTGGATGACGAGGTATGGCTGCTACTTGTCTATGTTAACTTGGTAGATTGGTGCGGTGGCTGTCGGGAGCGGCAGTAGGCGTAGCTCACGCTTCGTATCTACGAGGAAGTAAGGAACTTATCATTGGCAGCGTTCTGAGGCAAATGAATATCTTTCAACTAGTGCCAATTTCCTCCGCTTCTGGTAGCACCAGTGCAGTCGCAAAGTTATCGTGGACGAGGAGTAGTCGATAGTTGTTCCGAGTGAAGCGATTGTTGTGGCCAAATGGCAGTGTTGCCAAGTTAGGGGATTTCCCCCTAAATTTAGGGGAAATTAAGCTGCCTAGGGGGAAGTTAGAGAGGTAAATGTTTCAGGGCGAAAAATATGATACAATTGCAAAGGTGATGCCTATTTTGTCAGTTCCACATAGTAATGCGGAATGTGAGAGAATTTTTAGCACAGTTATAAAGACCAAAACTCAGTTCAGGTCCATGCTTTCAGAAATGTCTTAGGAGAAATTTTTGATTTTAAAATCAGTTCAAAAAGGCAAGTGCTTTGAGCAGAAATTTAGTTCAGAGTTTTTGAAGAAGGCTAAGTCAGCTACGGGTGTGCCGAATAAGTAACTACTGTAATCAGACAAATTCAGACCGATAAACTACTCAGATTATTTGCTAAGCCTAACATGTACATCCTGTATAAAGTTGATTTAAATTTGGGAAAGATAAGATGCCATGCAAATATGGGTTGCATTATGAAATGAAAACCTGTGATCATTTAACGGTGATTTATTCGTGCAAAAACTGTGCTAATGTCAAAACAGAAATCTAATATACGTTAATTTCTTTCCTCGGATCGTAATTTTGAGCTGTAGTTCCCTCGAGAGTGCTTCATTTGAATGTGTGTGAATCCAAAGAAACCTGCAGAGCTCATCATTCATATTGTTCAGCATGTTGAATGATAAATTATACAGTCCGAAGGCTCAGGTATGTCCATTATTTAGTATTTACATGTAAATAATAAAGCAAATGTAATTGAATTGTCACAGTTATTGAATTATTGCAACTTTGATCGTCAGGGATGTGGTGTAATTCACAATAGTACACCGCTAAAATTCTCCTGATTTTTCACTTTCGAAAGTTGGCACGTCTGGGCACTCCTAATGATATCCTCGTCTCTGACGAACACTCACCATCGAGGACAACATACTGGACTATAGAAAACTTCGAGCCGATCACATATCTGTGAGCTATGCTCGTACCTTCATTAACAGCCTGCAGTAGGCACCGTATCAAATGCTTTCGAGACATCTAGAAATATGGAATCGGCCTGTTGCCTTTCATCCGTAGTTCTCAGTGTATCATGTGAGAAAAGGAAAGCTGAGTTCCGCACAAGCAATGCGTTCTAAAACCGTGCTGCTGAGAACATTTTCAAGGATTCTGCAGCAAACAGAAGTTAGAGATATTGGTCTGTAATTTCTTGGATCCATTATTTTGCCTCTCTTATATACTGAAGTCACCTGTACTTTTTCTCATTTGCTTGGGACTTTGTGCCGGGTGAGAGATTCATAATAAATGCCAGCTTCCCGTACACCACTGTGGTACACTGTAAGCAGTTATCATCCACAACCTGTTTATTTTTTTCTTTTGTTTCTTTGACATTTGGTAAATAGAACCATACAGTCACTCACATGTCTTATATAATACATCATAAATATTGCCAAAGAAATATACTTGCAAAGCCGCAAGGCAACGGAATGTTTTCTTAAACACGTCTGTGCATACCGTGCTTTGGACAAAGAAAAAAAAAATGATTTAAATATGCATAGGTGGTGTTGTCACATTCACAGTAAGGAGAAGCAAAGATTCCTATTTGGTGAAGACAGTCTGGAAAATGCCAGTCATTGAACTGTATCTGAATTACACTAATTATTAATTTCCTTGGACAACTTTGTGTTTTGGAACCAAGGTTTATAGGGGATAGATTCTTGTATCGATGCATACCTTGTGACCTTATTAGTTACAGATAACGTCCAATATTCTAACAAAATAAATATTAATTTTCTCTCGAATCCGCAGATTGAGATGTGTTTTAGGAACTCTCAAGTGATACAAAATTCCTGCCGTAACTGCTGACTTCGCAGGTTGATCTGCCTGTTCATTGTATGTGATGCCCGAGTGTGAGAGAGTCCAAATGGAAGAAGACACAATTCCTTTGTCATTGCTTTGCATCACTGTGTGGATAATTTCAGCTATATATTTGTTTGTATCATAGTTCCATGCATTGAATAACACTTCTCCAATCTGAAATAATTCCAATGTTAACAATGTCCTGTTTGTCTACCAAATAATAGTGCCTCCTTTATGGCTATTGTTTCTGCTGTGTAGGTGTAAGAGTGTGATGGGATGATAAATTGTTTGCACTATGATAGCTGTGGACACGAAAAGCACAGCCAGCCAAACCACTGTATCCCATTTTTGACCTGCCTTTATACATCGACAGTGCCGACTTCAAAAATCATTCGTAACATCATTCCTCCAAGTATAGGAAGAGTGCCTTATCAAATTAGAATAATGAGTTGTGGCATTGCTTGACCGGCAACTAGATGCAAATTTAAATGGAATACCCACATCAGTTGCAGTGTTACGATGTTGAACCTCTCGAATAGTGTCTGCTGTTAATAACAGGAGCTGCCGTGAGTGAAATTGATGCGGATTTAAACTACTGATGTGATCCTTTGCCTGTAATTGACACAGGTGACCATGTAAAGTGTAACTTGAGTCTCGTATCTTCAGTAGTAATAACTTCATTGCTAATGGACGTCTTCTCACTGAAAGGGGCTTGTCCACTGCTTCAGTCAGCAGAGCATTAATGGGTGTGAATTGCATTCCTCCTATACTTATCAGGAGACAGCTATATTGAAGACTGTCAAGTTGAGACAGAGCTGTTTTTAACTTTTACCATAAGGTTTGTGCTCCGTGTATTATCAGCAGAACAGGAGGAGGAGCTCCCCGCTGAGTGTCAGCTACAGACCTCGTAACATAAATAGATTGTTCGGTTTTATTTGCAATGTAGTCTGTGTGGTCAATCCGTGTGAAACGTGTGTCTAAAATTGTGCCCAGGAAATTCTATTTCCTAACTGAAAGGTATCTTCGATTGAATTCGTGGCTTTGTAAAGTGTACAACAGAAGATTTTCTTTTCAATTTTGAAAGACCGTGCTCATCGAGCCATTTACAAACCGAGCAGCTGCTTAACACACACGTAAGACTGTTGTGATTGGCAAGCTTTTGGAGCCAGTGGCTGCTCCTTCAGGCGGAAGGGTTGAAGGGGAAGGAAAAAGGGTGAAGGAAAAGGACTGGAGAGGTCTAGGAAAAGGGGTAGATTTTGGGAAAATCACCCAGAACCGCGGGTCAGGTGAGACTTAGCGTATGGGATGAGAAGCAAAAGCTCCAATTAAATAATTTTATCAATAATTGACTGTTTCTGTTGTTTTATTAAGCCATATACGAGGATAGATCAAAAGGTAATGCCTCGTTTATCAAAAATATGTAGCAGTGAACTTATAACAATGGAATTACACTGAGGGGACAGAAGTCAGGGGGTGCCTTCTAATTTCACGTCAGACCTTCTGCTGCCCAGCACAGTGCGACAACTCGATGTGGCACGGGTTCACCGAGTCGCTGAAAATTCCCAGCAGAAATATTGAGCCACGATACCTCTTTAGCCATCCAAAAACGCGAAAGTGTTGCCGGTGCAGGATTTTTTGCACGAACTTACCTCTCGATTATGTCCCAGAAATGTTCGATGGGATTCGTGGTGGACGATCTGGCTGTCCAAATAATTCACTTGATCTGTCCAGAACATTATTCGTACCAATCACATACAATTGCGGCCTGGCGATGCACGGAGTATTGTGAAATAAAAATTTCGTCATTGTTTTGAAGCTCAAAGTCCATCACTGGCTGAAAATTGTCTCCAGGCAGTTCAGTTTGGCCGAAGGACCCGGTCAGTTCCAACACACACCATTATGGGTCCACCACCAGCTTGCGCAGTGTCTTTTGATAAACTGGATCTACGGTTTGACGAGGTTTGTGCCACACTCGAACCCTACCGCCAGCTCTTCACCAATTGAAATCGGGACTCGTCTGACTGTGCCAAAGTTTTCCAGTCATCTAGATTCCAGCCGATACGGTCACAGGCCGAGGAGAGGCACTGCAGGCGATGTTCGACTCGTGTGTGACGTGGGCTCGAATTTCTGTTAGGTCACCGACGCGTTGACGCTTCTTGTGAATTTCTGAACTTTGTTGTTTTGTGTGTGTTGTCATCTTTAATGACTTTCTTTTTTTTTTCCCAGAATACAATTGTCCGTGTTTTTCATTTCGATCAAGTTCTGACAGGCAAACGACGTATTCGTTCGGGAGTTGAGGGGTGTGGGACAAGCTTTGTGTACAGTTTTCTCTTCTCGGAGAATGTCTCGAAAACTCGAATTAGAGATGTCTTTCAATTGTGATTTCTGACCTGACAGTGTTTTCACACAACGGCTGCATGCCCGCAAGTTAACACTACCCACTCACAACTGACTGTCGAATGCACATTTGCTGTTTACAATCGATAGTTTGAGTTGCTACTGTAGTTACTGTGCTAACGTCTTTTTGTATGCCAGGAATAAAAATAAACAATATCAGGAAAAGCATAGATTGCCACTCAGTGTAGAGATGACCTGTCGATTTGCAGACAGGCACAACAAAAAGACTGTTTACGTGTTATAGGTTTCAGGCAAAACCTTGCTCAACAAAGCGCGCTAACGCGAACGCGCACGCGCGCGCTAACACGCACGTGCGCGCGTACACACACACACGCGCACACACACACGTGCGCACACACACACACACACACACACACACACACACACACACACCACTATCACTGGCTGCTCTGACCAGAATATGACTGTCATGTATAGGCATCTGGAGGGAGAGGGGGTGGCAGAAAAATGTGACTGATAGCAGGGTACAGGTGAGGGGAGAGAAGAGTGGGGTTTGCAGAGACTGCCAGGTGCAACATGGGGAGCTGGCATGTGGGGGGGGGGGGGGGGGGGGGGAAATGGGCAGGGGAAAAGTAGAGGAGCAGGTTAGGAGAAAGGATGGGCAGGCATGTTGGCAGAGGGTGGGACACGGGACACCATGAGGGTGAGGGCACATGAAACTGGAGTAGTGGTATGACACAGGGAGATGAAACTGTTGGATGGATGGTGTGAGTTGAGGCCAAAATAATTTCGGGAGCAGGGAATTTGTTGTAAGGAGAACTCCCATCTGTGAAGTTCAGAAAAGCTGATGGTGGAGGGGAGGCCCCAGATGGCCCGAGTTGTGAAGCAGCCATAGAAATGGATCTGTAGTATGATCTACTTTATTCTCGGCCACAGTTTGGCAGTGGCTGTTTATCCTGGCAGACAGCTAGTTGGCAATCGTACCAACATAAAAGGGTGCGCAGCATTTGCAGCAGAGGTGCTATACGACGTAGCTGCTTTGACAGTTAACCCGGCCTCTGACGGTGTAGGATAAACTTGTGATAGGACTGGAATAGGTTGTGCTATGTCAGTTGATGGAGCAGGTCTTGCACCTGGGGCTTCCACAGGGATATGATCCCTGTGGCAGTGATGTAGGGATGGACTGGATCAGATAGGATGACCCTCATTTCAGGGTATTATGATTGAAGGATGTGGTTCAGGTGTTCGAGTCCTCTCCTTTTCCACTCCTCCTCCCCCCTTCCCACCCCCCACCCCCAGCTCCCCCCTCCCCCCTCCTCCCCTGCAACATTCCTGCACACCACACCCCCTGATGCTACACCTGGCAGTCTTGTCATACGTGTATACTGCTATCCCTGCCCCTTACCTGCCACACTCCAGATTGCATTCCAGTCAGAGCAGCCTGTGGGGTCAGTCATGTGTGCATGAGATTACTTGCTCGTGTGTGTGTGTGTGTGTGTGTGTGTGTGTGTGTGTGTGTGTGTGTGTGTTCTTTGCCGAACAAGGCTTTGGGCGAAACCTATAATATTAACCATCTTTTTATTGTGCATGTCTGCAATTGAGCAGGTCCTCATCTTTATGGTGAGTAGCAATCTGTCCTTTTCTTAATATTGTTGATATTGCAACCCGGAGTTTCCATTGTTTGAGGAATACAAATCAGTCTCAGAGTTTTTTGGTTAGTTTATGAAATGACATGGTGCCATTGCAGATTAAAATGGGTGGCAGTCTTCAGTTCATAGGCAGGAAGGACATTGGCAAAATGGATTCAGTCTTCAAAGGAGATTAATTTCCAAAGTATTGTATGTCCCATCATAGTAAGTTGATCACAAGTGTGGGAACTATACTGAGTAGGGTATGCTGGAAGACTACATGAAAGGGCAGCACTAATGGAGGCAAATGCATTGGCTTGCCCCACTGTGTACAGAGGGGCATTAGAACAGACAGTCTTCCTAAACCCACGTACAAATGTAACGAGAATAAATCGTAATATATCATAATTGAAAAGTACCCTCTGTCTTGCACTTTACAATAGTTTGTAGATGTAAAATTGAGAATGTGAGGTCATGAGATATCAAATTAGACACAGCCTCTGTAATGCTGTGAGGGTAAGAAAACCATGTTGTTGTTGTTAAGATAGACCAAAGACTGGTATGATGCAGCTCTCAACACTAGTCTGTCCTGTGTAAGACTAGACATCTCTGCATAACTACAGCAGTCTACATGAACTTCATGCTGCTACTGTAGTCAGGCCCTGGTCTACCCGGACACTTCCCTCTGTTAACAAATTGACTATATTTTCATGCACTAGGATGTGTCCTATCGATCGATCCCGTCTCTTAATCGAGTTGCGCCAGACATTTTTTTGACTCTGCATTTCGATTCAGTGCTCCTAATTAGCTATTTGATCTACCTGTCTAATCTTCAACTTTCTTCTGCAGCACCACATGTCAAAAGCTTCCGGTATCTCCAAGCTCGACCAGTTTATTATTGAAGTTCTACTTCCGTACAAGGCTATCCTCCTGACAAAACATCCTAACACTTTTGCTATTATCACTACGCATTTGAGTCGGTTGAGATGTGCGATTCCAGTTCTCGGGTATACTGAACGGCCAAAACATTATGACCACTGCCCACAGCAATGCGTCGGATGCCACTTGGTGGCACAGTGGGCAAGCGACACGGTAACAAAATTATGTAAGTGGAGCAGACGTGCATAGGGGATCACTCTAGTGAAGATACGGACTGTAAATTGGGAAATCCACTGTGATAAATGACTTTGACAAAGGACAGATTATTATTGTGCAGAGCCTGTGACTGAGTATCTCGAAAATGGCGAAGCGGGTCGAATGTTCACGTGCTACTGTTTTCAGCATACAGAGTGTTACAAAAAGGTACGGCCAGACTTTCAGGAAATATTCCTCACACACAAATAAAGAAAAGATGTTATATGGACATGTGTCCGGAAACGCTTAATTTCCATATTAGAGCTCATTTTAGTTTCGTCAGTATGTTCTTCCACCTACGCTCAATGCAGCACGTTATCATGATTTAATACGGGATACTCTACCTGTGCTGCTAGAACATGTGCCTTTACAAGTACGACACAACATGTGGTTCATGCACGATGAAGCTCCTGCACATTTCAGTCGAAGTGTTCGTACGCTTCTCGACAACAGATTTGGTGACCGACGGATTGGTAGAGGCGGACCAATTCCGTGGCCTCCACGCTCTCCTGACCTCGACCCTCTCGACTTTCATTTATGGGGGCATTTGAAAGCTCTCGTGTACACAACGACGGTACCAAATGTAGAGACTCTTCGTGCTCGTATTGTGGACGGCTGTGATACAATACGCCATTCTCCAGGGCCGCATCAGCGCATCAGGGATTCCGTGCGACGGAGGGTGGATGCACGTATCCTCGCTAATGGAGGATATTTCGAACATTTCCTGTAACAAAGTGTTTGAAGTCACGCTGGTACGTTCTGTTGCTGTGTGTTTCCATTCCACGATTAATGTGATTTGAAGAGAAGTAGTAAAATGAGCTCTAACATGGAAAGTAAGCGTTTCCGGACACATCTCCACATAACATATTTTCTTTCTTTGTGTGTGAGGAATGTTTCCTGAAAGTTTGGCCATAGCTTTTTGTAACACCCTGCATATGGAAAGAGGCAGGACAGTGAAATTACTGCAAGGTGCTAAATGACTGGGCATCCGTGACTCTTCACGGAACGTGGGATTTGGAGGCTCGCTCTGCAAAGAAGGGTAGATGGTGATCTGTGGCATCTCTGCCGAAAGAGCGCAATGCTGGTGTGTGCACGAGTGTTTCGGAGCATTCCGTTCGTCGTACATTGTCGAACGTGAACCTTTGCAGCAGGCCACCCGTACGTGTTCACGTGTTGACCCAATGACATTGTCAATTGCAATTGCAGTGGGCACAGGACCATCGGGATTCGACCGTCGATCAGTGTAAATGTGTCGGCTGCTCGGGTGAAACACATTTTTGCTTCACCAGGTCGACGGTCATCTCCCCTCGTCCCATCATTGAGGTGAATGGTGGCTGGAAATATACAGCGCACCACGGACGCAACGTGGTACGAGCAGTATTATGCCACGGGGACACATTCTCCTGCTCTTGTACGGAACACGTGGTACTAATCGAAGACACGCCGACAGCTGCGAACCGCCTGCATCTTTTCGTGGTTTTCTTCCTCGACGGTGATGTCATCTTTCAGCAGTTGTCTGTGTCTCGGAGCCAGGACCGTCCTACAGTGGTTTGAGGAGCATCGTGGTGAACTCGCGTCGATGTCTCGGCGACCAAATTTGCCTGATGTAAATCCTGAGGAACCCGTCTGGTCACTATCGGGCGACATCACCGTATACGACAGTCGGAGGCCTGTAATTGTGCGAATTACGTGTCCCGTGTCCAGACATTTAATGCCACAAACCTGTCAATAAACTGTCAGATATCTGGCACACAGACTCAGCTATGTATTTTGTTCTAAGGATGGACAAACAAGCTATTAAGCAGGTGGTTGTAATGTCTCAGGTCATCCGTGTATGAGCTATGATGTCATGACTTGATGGAGTGAAGAATAGAATATATGTTGCAGAGGTTGTGTTGTGTACATAGTTCCGCACGATCAGCGCATACACGACTTTCCCACTAGAGCGCGCCCCGCTAAGCACAACAGCGCAGGCACAGCGCTCGTCTGTCTCCGCACTACGAGATGGCGCTGCCATAGAGACGGACCGAATTCTGCTTCTGCCGATCCGCGTATTAATATGTAACGCACCCAATGAGATTGCTGCTAACGTAGAACCTTTTCTCCTCACGGACCACACTCGCGCAGTGATACATGAACGAGCGAGGTATTATAACGAGTGTACAGACCTCCGATTAGTCAGTCTGCATTTCTCTGTACCAGTCTGTAACAGTCTGCATTTGTCTGTACCAGTCTGTAACAGTCTGCATTAGTCTGTACCAGTCTATAGTCAAGTTCAGTCTGCGCCTAACAAGATTACCATATTCTTGTACATGGCCATGAAGATAAATGTATAGACACTTTGTCAAGTATCAGAGATATGTGAGAATAAGATTAACGTACCAAGACCAAAGGAACTAAAGATTGTCAATTGTAAATAGCGTCCAGAATCAAGTTAAGTAAAGTTTATGATTGTTATTATTTTAATAAACGTGTGTGAAAATTAATCAAGTTCTGTTTAAAGTTGGTCACCGTCAATCTGCTACTCTAAGCGTGCAAGGGGCATTTCTACATTTCTATCGTCTGACCTAACGGCAGAAGATAAACACGCCACAATAAGACCACGAGACATATTGCTGACACTCGCCTACTTCGTTAGAGCGACCAGTCAAATAATCTGACGGTGTGTGTACCGAAGGTCTTACAGTACGCGCACCACAGGTTGTAAACCCTTGATGGCACACGTGATGCAGTGGCTCAAAGCTGAGAGCAGGAATTTCATACTAGAATTGAACTCTGCCTGTTATAGTGTTCTCCATAATCGCATATTTTGATGGCCAAATAATGAAACACATCTACAGTATAAAAAAAGGATAGATCGCTACTCGTTGTAAAGATGACACATTGAGTTGCAGACAGACACACTGAAAAGTCCTTACACATTTAGTTTTCGCCCAAAGTCTTCTTCAGAAAAGAAAATACATTCCTCCCCCGTGCACCCCCTGCCTCCTCCTCCTCCTCCTCCTCCTCTCTCTCTCTCTCTCTCTCTCTCTCTCTCTCTCTCTCTCTCTCTCTCTCACACACACACACACACACACTCATTCATACAAGCAAGCACACGTCACACAAATGTGACTGCCATCTGCGTCAGTGTGGACCGGAATGCAGCTGTCACAAGAATGAAAGCAGCAGTCTAGAGGGGCAGGGAAAGGTATGGGTTAGCAGGATATGGGAGAGGTGAGAGCAGAATGCTGCGTGGCAGGGTGTGCAGGGGCTGGAGACAGCCAGGAACAGCATAAGGAGGCAGTGTGTCAGGGAGAGGGGGAGGGACAGAGAGCGGAAAATGAGAGGAACAGGGAAGGGGAAAGGGTGGGTCGGTATGTTGACAGAGGGTGGCACACAAAGGGGTTGTGATGTACTTTGAAGAGGGTGGAGATGAGTGGATGTGGGGGTGGAAACTGTTGGGTGGAGGGTATGGGGACTGTAGATTACTGTAGTTTGAGGCTAGGATAATTATGAGAGCGAAGAATGTGTTTTAAGGATAACTCCCATCTCGGCAATTCGTAAAAGTTGGTGGTGGAGACGTGGCTCCATACGGCTGTGGTAGTGATTAGGCAATTGAAATCGAGAATGTTACGTTCAGTTGCATGTTGTGCACAGGTTGGTCTACTGTGCTCTCGGCCACAGTATGACAGTTGCTGTTCTTACTGGTTGACAGCTGGTTTGTTATCGTACCAATATAAAAAGCTTTACAATGATTGCAGCAGAGTTGGTGTAAGACGTGGCTGCTTTCACAGGTGACCGGCCACTTATTGGGTAGGGTAAGCCCGTGGGACGGCCTAGGATGTTGTGGAGGTTCGGTGGGTGGCGGGCCCCCCTTCAGGAGTGGTGGGACGGATCTCGGGTAGGCTGTCACTTATTTCAGGGCACGATGATAGGTAATCAGAGCCTTGACAGAGGATGTAGTTCAGTTGTTCCAGTCTTGGGTGGTATTGGGTGACAAAGGGGGCACTCCTTAGTAGCTGGTTCTTGGGAGGCGGGATTGGTTGTTTGTGGGGAAATGGCACAGGAAATCTGTTTGTGGACTAGTTCCTGGGGCATACTGCCTGTCTGTCAAGGCTGTACGGGAGGGACTTTTTTTGTGTGAAAGGGATGACACCTGTCGAAACGCAAGTACTGTTGGTGGTTGGTGGGTTTAATGGGGGCAGATGTGTGCATGGAGCCAGCAGAGAGGAGGTGGTCAACATCAAGCAATCTTGTATACTGGGTTGAGGAGGACCAGATGAAGCATATGGGGGAGGTGGTGTTGAGGTTGTGAAGTAATGAAGATAGGGTGTCCTGGCCCTGAGTCCAGATCATGAAGATGCCATCAATGAATTTGAACCAGACTAAGGGTTTGACATTTTGGGAGACTACGAAGATCTCCTCCAGGTGGCTCATAAACAGATTGGCATAAACAGATTTGTAGCTACAAACCTTATTGACAGTGTCACTATAGAGCCAGGGATTAGTGATCGTGATGTCATCGTAGTGGCGAGGATCCGCAGCTTGTGGTCTAGTGGCTAGGGTTGTTCTCTCTGCATCACGGGGTCCTGGGTTCGATTCCTGGCCAGGTTGGGGATTTTCTCTGCGTGGGGACTGGGTGTTTGTGTGGTCCTCATCATTTCGTCATCATCATTCGTGACATGGGCTAGATTGGACTGCGAAAAAATTGGACTGTGTAAAAATTGGGACTTTGTACGGGCACTGATGACCGCGCAGTTAAGTGCCCCACAATCCAATCATCATCATCATCATCATCATCATCACGGTGATGGTTACTAAAATTAATAAATCTGTCAAGAAGGCTAAGAGAGTATTTATACTAGAAAAAAGCAGGTAACCATGTATTAGGATCCCATTTAGACACTGTATTGACACCATTTAGTTCCAGTGCAACAGACATGGAAGAATCACAGCAAAGTTTAAACTGATTGTAAATCATGCTCTGGAGATGGGTGTGCCAAGCAAGTGCATTAACCGTTTCACAGCTAAAGATGTGCTCTTTGCATTCCGTGGCGAGGTAGCTTTTGTATTGGAGGTATACATTTCACCAGATGACGGTGTCTGTGCCGAGAGATGGCATTCCAGCCAATATGAAATACTTACCATTTGATTTTTTGAAAACTATTAGGTGAAAAAAATTGTTTCTGTACATTTTACAGGCCGATCTCTTCACTCTATAAAGAATTTAACTTCTTTCCATTATCACTCATACTTACTGTGCTTCATCAAATTAAGTAAATTAGAGTTTGTAGAGGTAGAAATGCTTTGTGTAAATTTTGAGTATGGTTGATTTTAGCTCATACATCACAGTGAATGGAATGTAGATAAAAAAGATACTGAAATTATATTTAAAATGGTGAGCAGAATGACATCTCATTTTGTTTCAAAGTTATTAGGTTTTATATCTGAGGGACGGTCATGTGCAGTCACGTGATCGTAACAATCATCGTATCTCATAAATGATTCAAGATATCAATATAAGTTTTTTTGCAAATGATAACGTGCAATTAGGCACATACGTTATGTGGTAAATACTTGAAACTTTTGTATTCACCGAGGTATGGAAGTATCTCGACCGTAGCAGGGAGAGGTCGGCGGCTCGGGATGCTTTGATATCCGTGGCAGTGTAGGAAAGCCCAAACAGCAGCACTTATACATCCAACAGCACTTATACATCCAACAGCACCTGGGGAACGGCGTAGCGTAACTGGTGTGCATGCCCACAGCAGCGAAAGGGTTGAGGATGGAAAAGGCTCTCCATGGTTTAATAATCAAATTCAGAAACTGCTGATGAAACAGGGATTGATGCACTATTGGTAAAAGAAGAAGAAGAAGAAGAAGAAGAAGAAGAATGTGCAAATGCTGATATAGAAAAGTTAGTAGAAAATTGTGCATCTGCCAGGTCATCACTGTGTGAAGCAAAGCATATGACTTCCACTGTCACACCCAGTGCCAGATTTTGGTGAGAACCCAAGAAAATCCTGGTCATACGTAAAATCAGTAAGTTCCATTCATTGATGAGTTTGTTGTGGAAACACGTGATGTCAAAAGGAAAGCTGAAGATTTACGTTTCACATTTAAGAAATCATTGACACAGGAAGGTCGTACAAACAAGTCATCGTCTGTAGCACAGAGTCCGCGTAACGGACATATAGGTATATCTGCCTTAGAAAAGTAGCTGAGAAAGTGAAAAATAGGTAAATTTCCAGGTCCGGATGGACTCCCAGTCCTGTTTTACAGAGAGTCATGTGTGTGACAAGTCGCTTACGGAGCTTACATTTATTGCAAATGTCTCGCCTAGGGCAAAGCCCCGAGCGACTGGAAAAAAGTACAGGTGACTCCTGTATGTAAGAAAGGTAAAAGAATTGACCTGTATAATTATGGACTCTTATCCTTCACATTTGTTTGCTGCAGAATTCTGGAAGTTCAAATACAATAAATTTCATCGAGACAGGGAAGTTCATGTCGACAGATCGGCACGGATTTAGAAAGGATTGCTCGTGTGTAACTCGGCTTGTCCTTTTCTTATGCAATATCCTGCGAACTGTGAATGTAGGGCAACAGGCGAGTTCCATATTGGTAGATTTCCGTAAAGCGTTTTACACGGTGCCCTGACGCAGACCATTGGCGAAGGTCTGAATGTACGGATTAGTGAGTGGCTCAAAGACCTTTTGAATAGTAGAACCCAGTACGTTGTCCTTGATAGCAAGTGTTCGTTAGGGACAAGGGTATCGTCAGGAGTGCCCTACAGCTGTGTATGAGGACCACTCTTATCTGTGTGCATAAATGTTCTGGCAGACCGAGTGAAGAGTAATTTACAGCTGTTTGCTGATGAGGCTCTAGTGTGCAGGTGTACAGGAAGGTGTTGTCATTGACTGACTCTAGGGGGATACGAGATGAGTAGGACAAAAATTTCTAATGGATGTGATTTTTCTAAATCTAGAAAAATGTAAATTAGTGTGGAAAAACAACCCTATAACATTGGAATACAGCATTAGTAATGTGCTGACAGACACAGTCACATAAATTAAAAATCTAGGCATTGCAATTTTATACAAAATGGAATGAGCACTCCAGGTTGTTAGTTATGCTCGAGTTTGTTTATTGCGAGTATTTTGGGAAAGTGTAACTCATCTGTAGAGAAGACAGTATATAGAACACTAGTGCGACCCATTCTCGAGTAATGCTTGAATGTTTGGGATCCCCACCAGAGGTATGCCACTAGATTTGTTACCGGTAGGTTCGATAAGCGTGAAAATATTACAGAAATACTTTGTCAACTCGAATGGAAATCCCTACCCGGGAGAAAATATACTCTTCGTGAGTCACTATTGCAGAAATTTAAGAACTGATACTCGAGACCAACTGCACAGTGCTACTACTCCTGTCAACATACATTTCTGGTCCACAAAGATGAGAGAAATTATGGTTCTAATGGGGGCTTATAGACAATCTTTTTTTCCTTGCTCTATTTCCAGGCGGAACAGGAAAGTAAGTGACTAGTAGTGGTACAAGATACCCTCTGCTCTGCACCGTACGGTAGCTTGCGGAGTATATAAGCAGATTTAAATGGAGATTCAGATCATCTCAAACACAAGGCCAGTTTATTTCAAATAATCCTGCCTCATTAGTTTTACCTCTAGCATACAATATTGTTTTATTCATACATTCCTCAAAAGAAGGTGTTTCGTAATATATAAAGCTAATCGACACGCGCGCCCACACACACACACACACACACACACACACACACACACACACACACACACAGGCTTTCCCTCTCTCTTGAACTGGGGCCTAAGCGACCTTTCATTCCTTTCCAAGCTATCCATGTCTCCTATCTGAGGAAGGAACTGATACTTGTGAAAACTGGGTTAGTGGTGTTTACCTTTGTATGTAAATATAATCAGTACTGAAATTTCATCTCCTGACGCCTTTCTGTGTCCTTGTAATCTTACTGTTTTCTGATGCGATTTTTCCTTTTGTCATAAATAACACTGTACGTAATATAATTCGACGTATCGGGCCATTACAACTGTCGATATTTGTGCTGTGTCGGTAGTGTTTATAGTTCTGAGTACTTTACGTGTAGCTGGTGTCGTGGTGTACTGTGTAGTGTTAGTATGTAGTTTTAGTGTACGGTCTAGTACTTAGCAGTAACACAGCTCGCCATTCAGCAGAGTTGTGGCCATGTGCAGGATCGGATGGGGTAGTTTGCACCCCAACGTGTGCCAGTGTGGACGGGAGCCTGGGCGTGCCCGTGCCCGTCCCCCCGGACTCGGGTTCGCCGGAAGGTACGGCAAGAGAGCTGAATTTGCCTATCTGTCTATGTGTGTTTCTCTCTCTCTCTCTCTCTCTCTCTCTCTCTCTCTCTGCTGTCAGTGTCGTAGCTGTCGGAGGGGCTCGGCTGCTCTGCTCTTCTGTGTCTGCTTTGCAAATGTGGTGCTTTGGGTGTCTGCTTGCGGCTTCACCTGTTTGCTTGTACCAGTGGAAGGATATCCGGCTGCCTTTTCTGTGTGCTCTGCTTGCGGAAGTGGGCAGGTGCTTCAATTCTGTGGATGAGTATACTTTGGGTCTTTGGTGATATTATTATACTTTCTTTTCTTTTTTTTTTTTTTTTTTGTTTGTTTTATTGGCAATAGGCCATTGTCTGAGGCATGTTTTTCTGTTTTATGATTTCCTTTCCTAATGTTGAAGACATCAGAATGTAGAAAGACTTACTAGTTTCAACTCAAACAAGTTTAGTAAGTCAAATTGTCTATATGTACCTGTGCTAGAGATCGGAAACAGAGCGAGTAAGAGTCGAATGTTGAGAGTTGCGTACAATCAAGTGGAGTTGTCACCATTAAATCATTGCTGTACTCGCTGGCATTCTTCCCTTTGGCAGAGTGTCTGAGGAGTCACTCCCTATTTTTAAACAGTTATAATTTTTTTAATTTATGAACCAATTTTTGTAGAACTCCTTTTGTGAAAAAAACATCATTCTGAGGTTGTGTCATTTTTAACCTCAACATAAGCTCCATCCCCCAGGGGCTCCACAACTCTTTTGTGGATACGTGCGTGGCGAGCACGGCGCCCTGAGCCATTGCAGCCTTCTTTCTCTCCCGGGCTGCATTTCCTTTCCCTTCCCCTCCTTTCCCCTCCTTGCTCCTTTCCCCTCGCCCTCTCCTCTCCCTCTCTTGGTGTCCCCGCTTATGTTGGCCCCGCTATCCTCCTGGTTCTGTTGGTTTTCCAATTCGGCTTTGTTGCATAATCATCTCCTCCTTTTGGCATTCCTTGGTCCCCCCTCTGGGGTTTGACCTCCATTACAAAATTTCTCCTCCGTAGTGTGAGCCATTTGGGGAAGAGCACCTTACCTAGTGTCTCCGACGTGCGCCGTCCTAGTACATTCCGCCTTTTCTTTCACGTCGTCGTCTGATACTAGGGTGCATAGCCAGCACGGTAGCCAGCCCGTGTGGTGGGGTCGCTATGTACCCTTTTGGTTGAGCCCACTGAACACACAGGGATCACACTTCTGATACCTGAGCTGTGACCTCCTCATGCATGCCTTGGAGTGGTTGCTCGTCATCCTGGAGCATCGGAACTCCCGGAAATGGCCGCCGTGCCAGACGGCCCTTGCTGTGGCTGGGTGGCGCCCGTGAGGAGAGCCCCTGATCGGAGTGGGTGGTATCAGGGCAGACGCTATGCAAATGAAACGCATACGGGTCCAGAACTCTGGCCGTTCTTCTGCGGCTGTCTCTCTGCGTGGAACTGATTCCTCAAGTGCTGCTTCTCTTGCCCCTTCGGCCTTCCCTTCCGTGGCTACCCCCTGGGAAGAGGGTCAGGCCCGTCGTCTAGGGGCAAACCTTTCCCCCGTTATCTAGTTTGCACCAGGACTGATGGAGATACTTTCACCAGTGTCAAACCTTTATTCTTTGTGGAACACATTGAAGACAAGTTTGGCGAAGTGGACTCCCTGAGCAAGATGCGGTCGGGTTCGTTGCTGATAAAAACTGCTTCAGCTGCCCAATCTGCGGCCCTTTGTGCCTGTACCCATCTTGGCACAATTCCTGTGTCCATAACCCCCCACCAGTCTCTAAATATGGTACAAGGTGTGATTTTTCACAGGGACCTCATCCTTCAAACTGATGAGGAACTTCGGGACAATCTCGGACGGCGGGGTGTTCACTTTGTTTGGCGTGTTCAGAAGGGTCCTAAAGACAATCGTAGAAGCCGTACATCCCACCTCCTATGAGGTGTTTTAAGTGCTTGCGTTTTGGCCACGTGTCTTCCCGCTGTTCACAGGCTCCTCTCTGTGGTGACTGTGGACGTCCACTCCATGAGGGGAGTCCCTGTGTTCCCCCTCCTGTATGTGTAAATTGTCATGGTAGTCATTCTCCACGTTCACCAGATTGCCCAGTATATAAGAAGGAAAAAAAGATACAGGAGTATAAGTCCCTCGATCGTTTAACCTACACAGAGGCCCGTAAGAAATATGCACGACTGCACCCTGTGTCCATGACATCTAGTTACGCCTTGGTTAAATCTACACCCCTTCCTCCCCCTTCCTTACCCCCATCCCGGACCCCACTCCTCCCCCCCTCCCCTGCAGCTCCCACACCTTCTTCTCTGGGCGCTGCTCCCCCTCCCCAGCCGGAGAAGTGTCCTACTCCTTTGACGTCTGCCGGTCAAGGGCGCCTCTCCCGGGATGCCCCTTCCCGGCACCTTCCAGGTCAAAGGTCTGCTGCCGCGCGGCGACCGCGAGAGCCGCGGTCTGTCGGCCCCCAGGTCGCCCGGTCTCTTTCTGTTCCTGATCTTGCTGCAGCTGGCTCCTTTATGCCACACAGCCCTCCTCGATCTCAGCCTGAAAAGAAGAAGAAACATAAGTCCCGGGACAAAGAGCCTCTGGTGTCACCGGAGGTCCCTCCCCCGACTTCACAACCGGATTCTGACCTGTCGTTCATGGATGTCGCCCCCTCCTTGTCGGTGACGGGTGGGGACCCGGCGGTATGACTGGATTTAGCGTGTTCAGCCCTCATTTAAACCATCGTTCTGTGGTTCTCCAATGGAATTGTAATGGATACTATCGTCACCTTCCGGAATTGAAATCCCTTCTTTCGTCCTACTCTGCAGCTTGTGTGGTTCTCCAGGAATCTCATTTTACTGATGCTCACTCACCGACCCTCCGTGGGTTCCGTGTTTTCTGTCGAAATCGGGTCGGACCCTTGCGGGCTTCTGGTGGCGTTTGTACGTCGGTCCGTACAGACATTGCTAGCACGTGGATTCCTCTCCAAAGTACATTGGAAGCGGTTGCTGTTAGGGTCCACTTAGACTCTGCTGTCACAGTTTGCAATCTTTATCTCCCTCCTGACAGGACTCTTACACCTGCTGCCTTAACTGCCCTTCTTCAGCAACTTCCTCCTCCCTTCCTCCTCCTTGGGGATTTTAATGCTCATCATCCCTTGTGGGGCAGTGCCTTTCCATCTAGACGAGGTCTTCTTATAGACCAATTTATTGCAGACCACGACCTGTGCCCAATTTATTGCAGACCACGACCTGTGCCTTCTTAATGATGGCTCCCCTACTCATTTCAGTGCCGGTCGTGGTACCTTTTCTGCCATTGATCTTTCTCTTTCTTCTCCCTCTCTCCTACCTTCATTACACTGGTCGTCACACGATGACCTTTGTGATAGTGACCATTTCCCGTCGATTATCACACTCCCTTCCCGCTCCCCGATGGACAGGTTACCTCGTTGGTCTTTCCAATGCGCCGATTGGCCTCTATACACTGCACAGGTAGTGTTTTCTCCCTCTTTGTCGGGTTGTATTGATGACGTCCTACGTGACGTGTCTGACGCGATTGTTCGCGCTGCTAGCCTTGCTGTCCCGCGCTCATCTGGACCATTTCGTCGTCGGCAAGTCCCGTGGTGGAGTACGGCCATTGCCATTGCCATCCGTGATCGCCGTCGAGCTTTGCAACACTTTAAGAGGCACCCATCCGTAGCCAGCCTTACTACCTTTAAACGCCTTCGCGCTAAAGCCCGTTATTTAATCAAACAGAGCAAGCGGATATGTTGGGAACGATTCGTTTCTTCCCTTGGTTCTACTGTCCCTCTGTCACGGGTATGGGCTACACTTCGCTCTCTCCAAGGTTGCCATCGGCAGTCCACCCTCCCAGGCCTTCACCTCCCAGATGGCATTTGTACGGATCCATTGATCCATTAGTCCTTGCAGAACATCTTGCGACCCATTTTGCAGTGGCATCAGCGTCAGCCTCCTATCCAGCTGCTTTCCTTCATCAAAAACAGCGGGCTGAAGCTCCCACCTTATGTTTCACCACTTGTGAGTCAGAATCTTACAACGAACCTTTTACTGAATGGGAATTTCTTTCTGCTCTATCTTCTTCTCATGATACGGCCCCTGGCCCAGATTCCATTCATAACCAACTGCTTCAACATCTCAGTGCTCCACAACGGCAACATCTTCTTCGGGTGTTTAACCGTATCTGGCTCCAGGGTGACTTCCCTTCTCAGTGGAGGGATAGCATTGTGGTTCCTGTCCTTAAGCCTGGTAAGAACCCCCTATCTGTTGACAGCTATCGGCCAATTAGTTTGACCAATGTTGTTTGTAAGTTACTTGAACGGATGGTAGCCTGTCGGCTCAATTGGGTCCTCGAATCTCGGGATCTATTGTCCCCTTACCAGTGTGGCTTTCGAGAGGGACAATCTCCAATCGATCATTTACTTCGCTCGGAATCCGCAGTTCGGCAGGCTTTTTCCCAGCGCCGCCATTTGGTTTCAGTGTTTTTTGACCTTCGGAAGGCCTATGACACGGCCTGGCACCATCACATCTTACTTACCGTTCATCAGTGGGGTCTTCGGGGCCCACTCCCGATTTTTATCCGCCATTTCCTGATCCATCGGTCATTCAGAGTTTGAGTTGGTACTGCTTTTAGTTCTCCACGGGCCCAGGAGACGGGCAACCCACAGGGTTCTGTCTTGAGTGTCCTTTTCCTCATTGCTATCGATGGACTTGTGGCCTCTGTCGGTCCCTTGGTTGCCCCTGCCCTGTATGTGGATGATTTCTGCATTTGGGTTAGTTCCTCCTCGATGGCATCTGCAGAACGTCAGCTCCAGGTGGCTATACGGTGTGCCTCTGCATGGACCCTCTCACACGGGTTTCAATTCTCTCCTTTAAAATCGCGGGTGGTCCACTTCCGTCGCCATACTACGATCCACCCTGATCCAGAGCTCTATCTCGCTGCACAACGATTGCCTGTGGTCCCACAGTTTCGTTTCCTGGGTCTTCTTTTCGACAACAAGCTCACTTGGCTGCCCCATATCAGACTCCTGAAGGTAGGATGTTTCCGTAAACTCAATGTCCTTCGCTTCCTTGCCCACTCCTCTTGGGGTGCGGACCGTTCCCTCCTCCGACTTTATCGTGCTCTAGTTCTGTCTCGCTTGGACTATGGTTGTCAAGTTTATGGTTCAGCTGCTTCTTCCACACTGCACGTGCTGGATCCACCCCACCATCGTGGTATCCATTTGGCCACCGGTGCCTTCCCTACTAGCCCTGTTGATAGTCTCCTGGTTGAAGCTGGGATCCCCCCCTTTCTGTTCGGCGGTCCCAGCTTCTGGTGTCTTATGCCCTCACTATCCGTTCCTCTCCCACTCATCCTTCCTATTCTATCCTGTTCCCAGACCATGGACGTCGCCCACCCGACTCCCGCCCTCGGGCGGGTTTACCGGTTGGGCTGAGCCTTGCGTCTCTTTGCCGTGATTTTCTGCTTCCTTCTTTGTCCTGTCTTCCTCGCTCCCTCCCCTCCACCCCTCCTTGGTTAGTTTCTCGGCCTCGAATTCGGATGGATCTCCGCCGAGGTCCGAAAGGTTCCATCCCCCCGTTGGTGTTCCGTTCCTTTTTCCGTCAAATTTTATGGGAGTTTCGGGATGCTGTTGTTTTTTACACTGATGGCTCTAAATCTGCTGATCATGTTGGGTATGCCTTCACGTCCTCTGTTGGAACGGAAAGTCATCTGCTGCCACCTACATGTGGGGTGTTTACCGCGGAATTGATGGCAGACCATCTCGCTGATATTCACCGTGCTGCTTGTTCCATTGACTTCCTTTGGGTCCCTGGCCATGTGGGTATCCCGGGTAATGAGCTCGCTGATCGTTTGGCTGGGGGAGCAGTTACTTACACCCCATTTTCTGTAACCCCTCTTGCAGCGAATTTACGGCTTCACATCAAATCCCACTTCGCACAGTCATGGGCCAATTCTTGGGAGGCTACTCCCCTGTCTAATAAACTTCGTGTGATTAAGGTGACACCAGGCCCGTGGCGTTCTTCCTTCCGCATCTCCCGAAAGGACTCGACCACACTGTGTCGTCTCCGCATTGGCCATACCAGGCTGACCCGTGGTTTTCTTCTGTGTGATGAGCCACCCCCGTTATGTGGGTGTGGAGCCTTCCAGTCAGTGGCCCACATTTTGGTTGAATGCCCCCTTCTTTTGGCTCTGCGTGCTAAGTACAGACTCCCCCACACTTTACCTTTGTTGTTGGCTGATGATTCCCGGATGGTCTCTCTGGTTCTCGGTTTCCTCCCGGGAAAGTGGTTTTTATTCTCAGTTTTAAGGTTTTTAATCTCTCTCTGGTGTTGGGGCAGGGCGGTGAGTGTTTGGGTGTCTCCCACTGTAGGCAGTGTTTGGAGATTCCTGATTCACCTCCCTGACCGAAATCCTCTTTTCCTCCCCTTTTACTCTGTTTTTACCCTTTTTTTTTAAGGCTTGGTTAGTCTTTCTATTCCCATACGTACTTTCTACATTATAGCAGTTGTACCTTTTAAGTCACAGGTGGTCTTGCCTATGCTGCTTCAGCATAGTGTTGGGTTCGTTCTCTTTGCCGACTTCCCTCATTTTGTTTTTTTTACCAATGACAACGTGACTGCCCTTTTACGTTTTTCCCTTTTTCCGTTTTATTATTCTGACTTTACTGAGATGTCCCATTAGCGGAATGGAGCATATTTGAAACAGGGACTGATGACCTTGCTGTTTGGTCCCTTAAACCTCAAACAGCCAACCAACCAACCAACATAAGCTCCAGCATTCTCTATGCACTTTTTTAGTGAATTGATGTGTGTGATATTGCTGCATGCAACATGTTAAGTAGAACATTGGCCAATGCCACAGATGTTACTGCTTCCAGTTCATCCACATTCTGCGGTTTCCTCTTGTAAACCTCCCCCATAGCCAACAGCCAGAGAAAAAATTGCAAGGCATTAAATCGGGGCTCTCGGCAGGCCATTCGTGTGCTCCACATCTGCCAATCCGACGGCTAGGGAAGTGATCGTGAAGGCATTCGTGGGCGTCACTTGCAAACTATTATGGACACACAACACTGTGATTCCAATACAACATTAATTTATTTCTCTCCAAGGACCATACATCATGGAATATAAAACATTAATTCTAGGATAATCAATATTTCCAGAGTGTCTATAATTACAAATATCAACCCGCAACACAAACTGTGCATTAGCTCTGTCCAGCATGAAGTGAAGCTGTCGGTTGTTCCATCATAAAATTACTGGCCATACACGATCTTGCAGCATTTCTATGAGTCTTTAGCCATTCATTCTGTTCCCCAGAAAGAAAGGACCGACAACTTCAGATGACGCGATACCATGCCATACTGTCACTTGTGGACGCCCCTGTGCTTATTCAACAGTTTTGTGTGTGTTTCTGGCTGCCCAATAATGACAGTTATGCCTGTTTTCAAATGATGCAGCATGGAAAACTGCCTCATCAGTCCACAGAATATTCTCAAAAAGTTCAGGCCAACCTCCATTCCAACCCAAAAAAATTTCTCCAAACTGTATTCTTCTGTCGCAGTCAGCAGAAAAGAATTGTTCCACGTAATATGCTTCCACAATGTAAAAGTGAGATCTTTCTTAAGAATTGTTCCAGCCGCATAATGTGAAAGACTACTTTCACTAGATATTTTATGCAGTGATTTCTTATGGCTCCTCGTGAACGTTTCACAAACTTTGTCAATATTCTGTGGTGTCCTCAAAGTTGACACATTTCCCGATCGTTTTGCATTAACGACACTCCCCATTGTTACTAATTTGGAATGGCAATTTTTTTAACTTTTTTTGCATTCAGTGTTGCACGGATCTATCTTTCAGCCCTCCAGCACCTTTGTTCTCGCACCACAGATCTTCAGACCTCATAGTAAGGTACTATTTTGACCCGTTCTTTCACACTCAACACAGGCGGCACTTTCCAACTGACACAAAAGAAAAAAAAAAAATGTTAGACACTACTTCAAGGAGTGCTATTTCTAAAGAAAAAAGTAGTTATAAGAAAAGTGATTCATAAATAAAGAAATTATAACTGTTTAAAAATAGGGAATGACTTAACAGACACCTTGTAGTGGCAAGAGCATGACAAGTCTGAGAACAGTGGTGCTGAAGTCACTTCCAACTCTTTGACGGATTTCCTCTTACTAAAACACACAGGAGTGTAAACCATTGACATTCAGTGCAGTAGCTTGCTATTTTAGTGTAACACTGATGGGGGAAAGATAACTAACTCTCAGCATCAGAGGGCCTCAAACTGTGAAGTGTGTGAGGCAAAAATTAAGTCATGCATTGTATGCAATTGCAAATTTGCTCCATAAGAGGAAGTGTGATCTCTGGAAAAAGTTTGATTCTACAGTCCACACTTCGGACAAGACACATACAAAATTTGTCCAGTCCAAACAAAATGTTTGTATTTTTGTTTAATAAATTACTTTACAGTAGAGTTCGAAATTTTTTGTACGTGTACACATATACATACCTTTATGTGTATACTGAAACAACTGTGTGTGTGTGTGTGTGTGTGTGTGTGTGTGTGTGTGTGTGTGTTTAAAGAGAAATGGTATCCATTGCTAACCAACTGGTAAATAAGAGAGTTTCCCAGAAAGTAAAGCACTGCATTTTTTTTCCTCAGCTGAAAACAATGCTACGAATGTGAAACGTTACATATGTATTATTTGAAGGCTCCCGAGTGAGGGCGCCACGTTTCTGTCACTTCTGACAGATAGCGTAGCTGCAGGACAGTTTCAAAACGGCATCTGTAGGTGATGTACATTACAAGCAAGGTGCCATCATTGAATTTCTCACTGCAGAGAAAGAAACTGGGGGCAATATTCACAAATGCTTGTACAAAGTCTACAGAGCATCTGCTGTCGACAGAAGCACAGTTAGTAACTGGGCACGGAGAGTGAGATTGTCAGAAGGCGGTTCGGCAGAGCTCCACGATTTGCAGTGGTCGGGGAGCACATCACAGCTGTCACGCCAGACGTGTTGCAGCAAGCTGATGTTGTCATTCACAAGGACAGACGCATTACGACTCGGCAGTTGGTGCTGCAGCTGTCAATCGGCAACAGAAGTGTAGATGCAATTATCCGCTCTCTCAGATACTCAAAAGTGTGTGCTAGATGGGTTCCGCAGTGTCTAATGATGGATCACAAATTGCACAGAAAAAACATTTGTCTCAATTTGTTGCAACATTTTGAAGCTGAGGGAGGGGGGGGCGGGGGGGGGGGGGAGGAGGCCGCCTTGTCCCAGATTGCGACACATGATGCAACCTGGGTTCACCTTTTGAGCCCGAAACGAAATGACAGTTGATGGAATGGCACCATTCCCACTCCCCACAGCAGAAAAATTCAAAGCAACTGCTTCCGCTGGCAATGTCATGATCACCGTGTTCTGGGACTGTGAAGGTGTGATTCTCATTGATATGTGGCCAAGAAGTGGTACCATTAATTCAGAAGCAAATGTCGACACATTAACAAAACTCTGGACCTGCTTCCAGCAACTTCGGCACCACAGCAGCCCGGGAGATATTTTGCTGCAACACGATAATGCTCGGCCCTATGCAAGTCTGAGGACTGCTGAACACATCGCAAGGCAGGGTTGGACAGTTTTACCCCATCCGCCCTACAGCCCTCACCTATCCCCCTCAGACTTCCACTTGTTTGGGCCATCAAGGAATGTCATTTGTGGAAGACATTTTGAGGATGATGAGGTCTTTCACACAGTGAAGCACTGGCTCCACCACCAAGACAAGAATTGGTACCGACAGGGCGTACACGACCTCGTTTTGTGCTGGACGAAGGCCATAGAACGGGATGGAAATTACATGGAAAAATAGGGCGTGTAGATAAAATACTGTTCTTTCATGTGTCTAGTTCTCAACCAGAGATAGTAGAGCGTTTCAGAGAGATCATTAGGGAATGACTGACAGAAATAGGGGAAAGAAACACGCTAGAAGAGGAATGGGTAGGTTCGAGAGATGAAATATTGAAGGCAGCAGAAGACCAAGTAGGTAAAAAGCTGAGGGCTAATGGAAATCCCTGGGTAACAGAAGAGATAGTGAATTTAATTGATGAAAGGAGAAACTATAAAAATGCGGTAAATGAAGCAGGCAAAAAGGAATACAAACGTCTCAAAAATGAGATCGACAGGAAGTGCAAAATGGCTAGAGGACAAATCTAAGCATGTAGAGGCATATCTCACTAGGGGTAGGATATATTCTGCCTACAGGGAAATTAAAGAGACCTTTGGAGAAAAGAGAACCACCTGTATGAATAGCAACAGCTCAGATGGAAAACCAGTCCTAAGCACAGAAGGGAAAGCAGAAAGGTGGAAGGAGTACATAGAGGGTCTATACAAGGGCGATGTACTTGAGGGTGGTATTATGGAAATGGAAGAGGATTTAGAGGAAGATGAAATGAGAGATTTGATACAGCGTGAAGAATTTTATAGACCACTGAAAGACCTAAGTTGAAACAAGGCCCTGGGAGTAGACAACATTCCATTAGAACCACTGATAGCCTCGGGAGAGCCAGCTCTGACAAAACTCTGCCATCTGGTGAGCAAGATGTATGAGACAGGCGAAATACCCTCAGACTTCAAGAAGAATATAATAATTCCAATCCCAAAGAAAGCAGTTGTTCACAGATGTGAAAATTACCGAACTATCAGTTTAATAAGTCACGGCTGCAAGATACTAACGCGAATTCTTTACAGACAGATGGAGAAACTAGTAGAAGCGGACCTTGGGGATGATCAGTTTGGATTCCGTAGAAATGTTGGAACACGTGAGGCAATACTGACCCTACGACTTATTTTAGAAGCTAGGTCAAGGAAAGGCAAACCTACGTTTCTAGCATTTGTAGACTTAGAGAAAGCTTTTGACAACGTTAACTGGAATACTCTCTTTCAAATTCTGAAGGTGCAGGGGTAAAATACAGGGAACGAAGGGCTATTTACAATTTGTACAGAAACCAGATGGCAGTTATAAGAGTCGAGGGACATGAAAGGGAAGCAGTTGTTGGGAAGGGAGTGAGACAGGGTTGCAGCCTCTCCCAGATGCTAATCAATGTGTATATTGAGCAAGCAGTAATGGAAAGAAAAGAAAAGTTCAGAGTAGGTATTAAAATTCACGGAAAAGAAATAAAAAGTTTGAGGTTCGCCGATGATATTGTAATTCTGTCAGAAACAGCAAAGGACGTGGAAGAGCAGTTGAACGTAATGGACAGTGTCTCGAAAGGAGGGTATAAGACGAACATCAACAAAAGCAAAACGAGGATAATGGAATGTAGTCGAATTAAGTCGGGTGATGCTGAGGTAATTAGATTAGGAAATGAGACACTTAAAGTAGTAAAGGAGTTTTGCTATTTAGGGAGTAAAATAACTGATGATGGTCGAAGTAGAGAGGATATAAAATGTAGACTAGCAATGGCAAGGAAAGCGTTTCTGAAGAAGAGAAATTTGTTCAACATCGAGTATAGATTTAAGTGTCAGGAAGTCGTTTCTGAAAGTATTTGTATGGAGTGTCGCCATGTATGGAAGTGAAACGTGAACGATAAATAGTTTGGACAAGAAGAGAATAGAAGCTTTTGAAATGTGGTGCTACAGAAGAATGCTGAAGATTAGATGGGTAGATCATATAACTAATGAGGAGGTATTGAATAGGATTGGGGAGCAGGAAGTTTGTGGCACAACTTGACTAGAAGAAGGGATCGGTTGGTAGGACATGTTCTGAGGCATTAAGAGATCACCAATTTAGTATTGGAGGGCAGCGTGGAGGGAAAAAATCGTAGAGGGAGACCAAGAGATGAATAGACTAAGCAAATTCAGAAGGATGTGAGTTGCAGTAGTAGCCCTTATAGTTATCATACCCAGAGCACAACAAGTTTGAGTCTTGGTCCAGCACAATTTTTAATCATCCTGGAAGTTTCAGTTCTGTACGTAGTGTGAATGCCGTGAGTCCACCGTTATAATTCTGAACTCGATACTCGCTCCCCTTTCTATGCTGGTTTAGTCATCTTGTATCTGACAACAGACTGGAATGACAAGTTTTCTGTTAAATGGGCAGTGATGGAGATCGGCGAGTCGAGTATCCGAGCGTACGCAGACAGCGAGTTAGAGATGACACCGTAATCGCTGCCGGCGCATTGAAAGCAAGTACGCACGCCTCACTTCTGATCTGTAACCCTCACAGTTGTCGGGTTGTGACACTGTCAGTGTGCTGCCCAGTACCACGAGCCCCACCAGTGGAAGCTGTGGAGCTTGTAATACGGAAGAGTTGGCACTGGTTGCTTTACTTAGCATTGAAGCCTAGAACCTGTCCAATTTCAATCCTTTACTAGTTCTGTTAGAGCTGTTTTTCTGCTTACATGTGTCTCTGTCCTTTCTGTATATCTTCACATAGTAATTATTGAATCCTGATAAAACCGTAGGATTGGAGAAGTGAATTTGATGGTTCGCAGCTCTCATTGTATGATCTGCTACCGCCAGTTGATCTGTTTTTCTCAGACCACACTTGGTCTTTTGTTGTTTAAGCTAGTTGTTAATGTTGCTGCTTATAGTTTCTGTTTAAAGTTGACTGCATGTGTGAGGGATTGTTGTACACTCCTGCTGTGGCAAGCAGCAGTCATAGATACTTTATGGTGTTGAAATACGCTATGTGGTGAAAAGTACCTGGACACCCCCAAAAACATACTTTCTTCATATTAGGTGCACTGTGCTGCCAGGTAAGCCATATTAGCGACCTCACTAGTCAATAGACATCGTGAGAGAGCAGAATGGGGCGCTCCATGAAACTCGTGGTCTTCAAACGTGGTCAGGTGGTTGGGTGTCACTTGTGTGATACGTCTGTACGCGAGTTTTCGACACTCCTAAACATCCCTGGGTCCAGTGTTTCTGATGTGATAGTGAAGAGGAAATGTGAAGGGACACGTACAACACAAAAGCGTACAGGCCGACCTCGTCTGTTGACTGACAGATCACCGAGAGTTGAAGAGGGTCGCAATGTGTAATACGCAGACATGTATCCAGACCGTCATACAGGAACACAGGAATTCCAAACTGCATCAGGATTCACTGCAAGTGCTGTGACAGTTAGGCGGGAGGTGAGAAACCTTGGATTTCACGGTCGAGTGGCTGCTCATAAGTCGTACATCACACCGGTAAATGCCAAACGACACCTCGCTTAGTGTAAGGAGCGTGAACATTGGATGATTGAACAGTGGAAAAATGTTATGTGAAGGAGTGGCAAATCACAGTATACTATGTCGCAATCTGATGCCACGGTGTGGGTATGGCAAATGACCCCGAATGTCATCTGCCAGCATTTGTAGTGCCAACAGTAAAATTCGGAGGGAGTGATGTATGTTGTGGTCTTGCTTTTCATGGAGGGGGCTTGGACCCCTTGTTTTGTGCAGCACTATGACAGCACAGGCCTACATTGATGTTTTAAGCATTCTGGCATCCCACTGTTGAAGAGCAATTCGGGGATGACGATTTCAACACGATCGAGCAACTGTTCGTAATGCACAGCCTATGGCAGAGTGGTAACACGACAATAATGTCCCTGTAATGGACTGGCCTGCACAGAGTCCTCACCTGAATCCTACAGAACACCTTTGTGATGTTTCGGAATGCCGACTTCGTGCCAGGCCTCACTGGCCAACATCGATACCTCTCCTCAGTGCAGCACTCGTGAAGAATGGGCTGCCATTACCCAACAAATCTTCCAGCACCTGATCGAACGTATGCCTGCGAGAATGGAAGCTGTCATCGAGGCGAAGGGTGGGCCAACACCGTAGTGAATTCCAGCATTACCGATGGAGGATGCCACGAACTTGTAAGTCATTTTCAGCCACGTGTTCAGATACTTTTGGTCACGTAGTGTATGCATTCGCCTATATAGTCATTTTTAACACTTTGTCAATACTGTGTCATTTTAGCATCCTGCCAGTGTGATCAGTCACTTTTTACAAATGGGGCGAAAGTTATCTTTTTCACTACAAGCTACAAGTAGTTCAAGACGTACTGCAGTATTTAGAGCACACAGCACCAATTCTTCTGCATTGAAAACTTCATAATGCATGTCAGTGAGTGTATGTGGTCTTAGAGTGCATTCTGATGTTGTGTCCCGGCCGTTGCCTGCCTTCTTAGCGGGTACAGTCACATCAGTGTGATTACTACCAGTGTTCAATTTCAGTGTACAACAGCTACTGGCAAACAGCACGTGGCAGCCCTATCAATGGAGGGTATATAAAGCGTGTCGGGGACCCGAAATAAGCGCAGTCATTGTCGTAATGCGGGAATGGAATGATTTATCTGAAGTCCAGAAGGGCACAATAGTGAGCTTTCTGGCCAGGGGCTGTGGAAGCATTTCCAAATGGCAGTGTTAGTAAACCTTTAGTCCGCTGCCGTGGTTAAAGTGCACTTCGCACGGCAAAATGGTGCTATCCAAAATAGGGGCCAAAACAACTGTGGTGCACCACAGGCCGTAGGTGATGGGTGAATGTTGACTGCAGCGATGTGTGCAGACAAATAGATGTGCAGCTGTTGAGGAACTGACCACCCGGGTGAACAGAAGGGCGAAGAGCAGTGTGTTCTCATTGAATGTTCAGCAGCTGTTTCTATATGGAGGCCTCCACAGCACGCGCCTCGTTCGTGCACCCGTGGCGACTGACGTTCGTCAGTGCACCAGTATTGCAGCTGGTGTTTGATGGCAGGTGGCCTTTTTGGGTGACAGATTGCCGCTGGTGTGTACAGGACCGGTTAAAAAAAAAAATTCGAAAACATTCGTAATCTCGCGCCAGTGGTGCATTGGAGTGAAATGTGGTTGGCATCCCTGCACGTGCCTATGTTTAGTGTGTAACTACCAGAAGTTTCATTGTTGTATGTCGGGTAGTTATTGTTAAGTGGTGTATCAAGTAGAACATTCTGTATCACAGATTGTCTCCATTAAATTTTGTGTGAAACTCGAGAATCCCTTTAGAGACACCGAGTGATGCTGGAAGCCTACAGTGACGAGTGCTTAAGCCGTACTCGGTGTTACGAATGGTTCGTACGGTTTAAAAATGACGGGACATAAATTAGAGATGATCCTCATTCTGGGTGCCCTTTGGCATCTACAGCTGACGGTCGTGAAATTGTGTGTGCCGATCGAAGACTGACTGTCCGATAGATTGCAGAAGAATGCAACATTTCAGTTGGATTGTGTCGTGAAATCGTGACACACCATCTAGGAATGCATCATGTTGCCGCTTAGTTCGTCCCCCAAGCCCACGAGTCGAGACCAGAAAGACCTTTGCTTCACAATCTGTGAAGAGCTATTGGATCACGCAAATGAGAATGAGTTTTCCTTAACGGACTTGTAACTGGTGATGAGACATGGGTACACAGTTATGACGTTGAGACAATGTTCGATCTTCACAGTGGGTCGAGGAAGGTTCCCCAGGATGAAAAAGCTTGTCAGATCAGATCAATTGTCAAAGCTGTGCTGATAGTTATCTTTGACTTTGGAGGGTTAGTTCATCACGAATTTGTGCCACAGGGGCAAACTGTTAATCGATGGTACTATTGAGACACGTGACACGCGTGAGAAGGAAAGGGTCTGAAGTGAAGTGTAGTGAGACAATTCGTGCTCTCGGAACACGATATCGCACCCGCAAAGTCATCCCTGTTGGTCTGTGACTGTTGCACAACAAATGAAATCATTGTGCTGCGTCATCCGATGTACTGTCCAGACCTGGACCCTGCAGACTATTTTTCTTTTTCTGAAGTTGAAAATCGCGTTGAAAGGATGAAGATATGCAACAGTAGACAAGATGAAGAAAAGTCACAAACACTGCTTCGTGTGTTCCGGCAAGAAGCATAGCGATACTGCTTCCAGAAGTGGAAACTGCATTGGGAGTGGTGTATCAATTGTGGAGGAGAGTATTTCGTAGGAGACTGTGCACAATAAGTAAAAGGGAAGCGTAGAAAAATCCTGTGGACAAAGTTCCAGAATTTTTTGAACAGATCTCATACTACACGAAATGTCTGAAAGCGAGCACGGTGCGACAATCGTCGGAAGGGTCCGGGCAAGATTGAGGAGCTTTACGACCTGGAGAATGTTTTTGTGGCATTCCCGTGGCGATATTGTCATTTTGGAGGGCGCGTGGGTCAATACGGGTACGCATCTATCTTTGGGGACCACGTCCACTCCTAGATGCAGTTTTTCCTCGGTATGACAGTGCTGTGTGACAACACAGCTCAGAGTGTATATGCATTGTTTACAGAGCACAGGATGGGTTTACTGTACTCTCCTGGCAACCAAATGCCACGGATTTAAACCCGGTCGAGAATTTGTAGGAACACCTCGATCGGGCTGTTTGTGCCACGGATCCTCAGCCAAAAAACGTAAAGCAGCTGGCAGTGTCACTGTAGTCGACACGCATCATTATCCCTGTCGGTACCTCCCAGAACCTCATTTACTTTCTTCCTGTAGCCACCACAGTAGTCCGCTCGGCAGATGGTCGTTATTCAGGTTTTGGCAGGCGGTCGCATTAATGTGGCTGGACGGCGTGTAACAATCTGGCATGCTGCGCTTTTTTAAGTTTGAAATGGCTATTCTAGTCTTTACAGCCTCTGTTGATGTCTGCAGCATTAGGAGACAAAATGTTACGCACAGGAATGGCTTAGATCGTGACGTACTGACCGTGGAAGCCCGCAACGTATATTCTTAAGCTGCTAATTTGCATCAGCTCGGTCATTACATTGGAGCTGTCACCGACAGCGATAATAATGTGACTGTTAGGACGTGTCGCCGACCCCATTGCGATTTACTTGCCTACGTACAGGTCTTCGATAAGTTGTGTGCCCCTTTGAGACTGTTACTGCATCTGTGAAAGGCTGGAAAAGATTCAGTGGTGCCTCTGTTCTGAGTCGACACGGTTGCCATTTATAGTGTTGTGCACTGTGGTCAACTTTCAACGCGATAATCTTCCTCAGTACTATGGTGTGACCGTTGTTCTGTTAGACTTCATTTCTAGCTTTACAATAATTGATTTAAAATCGGGAAAGGCTGTATACGACCTGGGACAACCGGGAGATCCGGGAAAAACCCGGGAATTTTTTCATCTGGGAGAAAACCAGGAATTTTTCGTTGTTTTAGTTTCCAGTTAAATTTTTGTGATTTTTCACTGGTAAGAACCGATACTCTAACAAAGGGTATTACTGTATCCCATTTCTACAGAATAATACTGCAGTCGCAAAGGAAATACGCCATATACAACAATAAAACAATGCCGATACAAGCTTTTGCCTACAACAAAGTGTGTCAAAGGCTTTGGGAAGACTAAGCAATGCTTCCTAACAACAAATTGCCTCTGATGAGCGTGACGTGACAGCTGCTTACATTAGATTCGTTTGAGCAGTTGCGGACGGGCTCTTGTGCATACGCAGTTGAGTCGCGTATGAATAGTATCTTCTCCCGCTTCTGGCTGCAGACGTGTGGCTGGGTGCCACTATCTAATATTGCCCCGGTTCGGAAATATCGGAGATCCGAGGCTGATCCAAAGAGCAGTCTGAGTTGTAGTGGGGGGTCTCCACGTGACCCGTGTTTATGTTTAGTGATTTTGCTGTTTCCTCTCTATTTATTGCTCTCGCATTAAATGAAAACAAAGCGGATTTTTGTGGCAGGGAGGTATCAAATGAATTAAAATACGTTCACATAATTACGGAAGTCTAAAATATGTTATAGTGCACGTTTTCCATCTTCTAGCTTGTATGGCATTAAGCTAAAATATGATTTTAGTATGGTTCACGAAATTCCAATGCTCTTGAAGTATCCTGTGATGCCTTGTTTCTTTTATGACATAATGCAAGATCTTTTAATGTTTTACTCGTATGAATATGCGGGCTTCCTCTGTCATCGTAGCTGCGCAAGCGCAGTTATGCCTATTATCTGGCGCTATCTGGCAACTGCTGAAGCGAACCATTTTCTAACAGGTCACGTGAAAATATTGCGAATGGTAGTTTGAACAGCGTTACTTTCAAAGTAAATTTCCGTTTACACAAGATGAACTGTGTGAGAGAATGTACGATGAATTTCTTAAATCACAGAGCGTTTGACTCTCCTTTAAAAATCAACTCTTTGAGGATGACCATCTAGAAGAATTTTAAGCCCAGAAGATCAGACATTTACGTCATTATAAAAAATTTTACTGGCACATTTGTGTGATGTATCTTAAAGTGTAAAACACGCAAAAAATATCATTATATGTGGAAGCTTACCTTCTCCTCCAACTCATTAATCTTCGGGACCAATATTATATGTGAAAGCTTTGATTTTCTTGTAGCAACACTATGTATATTAATTTAAACAATTAACTTTTCTTATTTGTGTGTTCTCGCTACTTAAGAGTGATATTGCTATTGGCTGACTACATCACGTGTCCTGTGCTGTCATCAGCTGGCGAGATCATGTGACATGAGCTATGACTGGCTTACAAAACCGCGTCGATATCTCTATTTCTGTGCTTTGCAAAGTAACATGCGGTGTTTGGTGGAATTCGAATTTATACCTTTGTAACACGAAAATATGCAGCGTACATGTTGCTGCATATCAAAGATCTTTCCAAAACGTATTAACCCCCCCCCCCCCCCCCCCCCCCCCGCACCCCGCAAGCTTCGTTTTCTAAAGTGCCGGGAAATTCTACGTCTGTGTATCAAACCATAAACATTCAAAGAATTAATAAGTTTTACGGTGCTGAGGAAAGGCATACTGTCACTTAACACGGAGAAAGTGTATTTTCACCGGGGAGAAAGTGTAATGTCACCCGGGAGAAAGTGTATTTTCAGCTGGGAAATCCGGGAAAAACCAGGGAATTTTTTTTTCCTTGTCCATGTATACACCCTGTCATTGCTACATCACAGTTTATAAGTAGCTGATTATGTTACTTGTGCGTTAACAAGTCATGTACTCTCTCGCTCCAACAGTTCACAGGTGTCATGTCGCATAATGTTGTGGTGGAAGCTGCACAGTGTTTCGACGAGACAGCTGCTCGTCATCTTCAGGTGCACACTGATGTGTTGCTGCAGTAGCTCACCAAAATATCTGCTGACTCGCTAGGAAAGCGCAGGCACCAAGGGTTCAGGCTGTAGTGTAATCTTACACAATCGTAGAGCACGACAACACCCAGCCATACAAACAGGCTGCAGGCTTCTCGTTCGCGATGCGGGGAAAGCCTGGCTGCAGATAGTGGCCCAGTGCGCATGTTGGAAGTGTGTTGGCACCTGTTTAAATGTGCAGACTTTGATTCTCCGTCCGAGTTGACTGGGAGTCGTCCGTCTGCGGCCGACAATGCCTTAGTGAGGACTTTGATTGTCCGTCTATGTTGACTGGGATTCATCTGTCTGCAGCCGACGGTTCCTTAGTACCACCAGTGCTGGTTCTCGTGCCTGGCCGAGTTGAAATCCCGTGCCTCTGTTGATCAGGTCATTATTTATACGAATTTCGACTGCTTCTTTAATGACGGAGTCCCAGTTGGTGGAAGTGGACGAAAGGATCTCTGTCTCTCCGTAGTTCGTGCCGTGTCCCGTGTCGAGACAGTGTTCAGTCGCAGGAGACTTTTCTGGTGACCCAGTCTGGTGTGACATCTACGTTCGGCACATCTATCCTTCACAGTGCGACACGTCTGACCAGTATAAGATTTCCCACACTGGCATGGGATTTTATATTTCCCTTGTCTCCTTAGACCTAGGTCATCTTCAACAGAACCCAGCATAGTTTGCACATTTGTTGGAGGGCGCAACAGACATTTTATGTAACGTTTTTTGAATAGCCTGCCAATAAACAGACCCATAATGCATTTAAACCTGCACAATAAGTAAAAGGGAAGGGTAGAAAAATTCTGTGGACGAAATTCCAGAATTTTTTGAACAGATCTCATACTGAATGAAATGTCTGAAAGTGAGCATGGTGCAACTAAAGCTCAAGAACAGCCAGAAAAAAAAACAGAACTCAAAGAGGGTGGTTTTTCTATGATATGTTGGTGGTGTGTCCTTTAATATTGGCAAGCTGTTCAAAAAACATGACATAATATGTGTCTTCCACTCTCCAGCGCGTGTGCAAACTGTGCCGGGTTCTGTTGAAGACGATCTGGGTCTAGGGAGACCAGGGATGTATAAAATCCCGTGGCAGTGTGGGAAATCATACACTGGCCAGATGTGTCACACTGTCAAGGATAGGTGTACTGAACGTAGATGTCACACCAGACTGGGTCAGCCAAAAAAGTCTGCTGTGGCCGAACACTGTCTCGATAAGGGACACGGTACGAAGTACGGAGAGAGAGAGATCCTTTCACCCACTTTCACCTACTGGGACTCCGTCATTAAAGAAGCAGTCGAAATTCGCATAAGGAACGACCCGTCGACAGAGGCACGGGATTTCAACTCGGCAAGGCACGGGGACCAGCACTGGTGGTACTGAGGCACCGTCGGCAGCAGACGGACGAATCCCAGTCGACACAGACGGACAGTCGAAAGTCCGCACTAAGGAATTGTCGGCCGCAGACGGACGAATCGGAGTCGACACAGATGGAGAATCAGAGTCCGCACATTTAAATGAGGTGCCAACACACTGCCCGAATGCGTGCTGGGCTACTATTTGCGGCCAGGCTTTTCCCGTGTCACGAATAAGAAGCCCGTGGCCCGTTTGTACGGCAGGGGGCACTGGATGTCGCTGTGCTCTAAGATCTGTCTACAATGACATTATAGCCTTAACCCTTGGTGCCTGCGCTCTTCTAGTGAGTCGGCGTATATATTGGTGAGCCGTTACAGTGACACAGCAGGAAGCGCCTTCGCCGAAATATTGTGCAGCTTCCACGACGTGACGCCCGTGACCCGTTGAAGGAGTTACTACGTAGGGAAAGTCTTAAACGTCACATACTCTCTCTTCGTCAGCACATACGTGAACTGTATTACATGACCATGTTCAGTGTTTTACTTACAGACTAAGTGAAAACCAAAGTAATTCTTCTCTCTCTCTCTCTCTCCATGTGTCCACTGTTCTTGTAACTACACTCTGGAAGTCTGCAAGTATTAAAGCCAGGCCAGTGATGCGAGTGCTAAATTATTTCCGCATCCGAGCACGTATTTCCTCTCACAGAGCTGCTGCAATTGCCGTCCTTTGTTAAAGACGGACATCATCCCTCGAGATAGCTTTCCATGTGCAAAAAAAAAAAAAAAAACCACCTGCTCACAATATCTGTGCCTTTGCCCTCGACACCTTATTTTATGACTTACAGTTGTGAGAATCATCCATTGGGAGGGAGATGCCGGCCCTACGATAAACGACTGTCAACCTGCACCGTGGTTACGTGTGCAGAATGAAGTGGTGCTGTGTGATGTGCATGTGGATTTTCCACTGCTCACATTCTGCAGTTCTATGAACTGCACTGAAACAGGCTGAATCTGTCCACAGAATGTTCAATTGTCATTCATTGTCCACTCCCATGTGAGCAAGGAACTCCAGAGCAAACATTTGTCGTGCACGTATGTCGGCAGGAAGCAACTCGTGCACACGGGGGATTCTGCACAGATAGCAATGAGGGATGTTTTGTAGGATTTTATGGACTGTATTCGCTGGCGTGTCCGTGTGTGCTACAGGTTTGCACACCACCTCTCGACCCCTCCTGCAGTGCTGTGGCCACATCTTCCACAAACGTCAGATCGTCTGCTTTCCTCCCTGTGCCATGTTGAACTTTGAAAGAACTTGTCTTTTTGAATTTTATAATGATTTTCTCTGGAGCCTTAGCAGACGTAGGACCAGTATCCTTTTTTTTTTTTACCCTGAGTGTTTGCAACTTGTTCAGGGCTATTGGTGCCCAGTCACCATTCTTGTAAAAGAGCTTAACCTGCACCATCCGACCCTTCGTGGAGACAATCGTTCTGAGTGTCTCGGACGCAAACTGAAGAACAGCCTTGTTCCGTGCATCTGTTAGTGTGCGTGTTCTGACACTTACGGCACCATCTATTGGTCAAATTTTCGTTTTTGTTCCGTGACATTTCCTTGTATTGATAATACGCTGTTTCAATTTGACATCATTCTGTGCAGTGATTCTCTTTCGACAGTGTTTTGAAACTGGAACTTTAATCGTGGACATCCCACAGTTAGAATTAACTGTGTTTGGAGATATGAAATGGGATGACTACATACTGAAAATTCAGTCAAGGAGACTAAAAAGTTATGAGATAGAATAACTGGCCGGCATCTACTTTCGTGTTGCGAAATGTGCAATCCTGCTGACAATCAAGCATGAAAATGATGACATTACCCTAGCTTCCACAACTAACAGTTACTTTTTCGATGAGAGAGGGCCAGATCTTGGGCAAAGTTAAAAGGAAGGGCAGTTAACTTGGAGTCCAGGATGACTGGGACCCACCTGCAGTGAGAATGAGGTGGTCAAAGATATAGTAGTAGTTCTCGGAGAGAGTAGGTGGCTAGAGATTGTAAATTAGTAAGCACTGTACCAATTTGTGTTCAGATATTATGAGGGCGGAGACAAATAATTATTCATCAGAGGTGATGATGATGATATGAAAAGGATAGATTCCTACTCACCATTAGTGAAGATGTTAAGTCGCAGACACACACACACACACACACACACACACACACACACACACACAAAACAAAGTGACTACAAAACAAGTGTAACCACCTGTGACTGTTGCATCTGAAGTGACATGCAGTGCCTCTCGAAATATACCGAGGGTGTCACTCGAACATTCCCCTTGTGACTCAGTACCACCCAAGACTGGAGCAACTGAATCACATTCTCCGCCAGGGTTTCGACTACCTATTGTTGTGCCTTGAAATGAGGAATATCCTACCCACTATCCTTCCCACTCCTCCATAGTGTAGTTCTGCTGCCCACCGAACCTACGCAATATCCTCGTCCATACCCACTCAGCCCCAGATCCCAACCCATTACCTCATGGCTTATATCCCTGAAACAGACCTCGGTGCAAGACCTTCCCATACACCACCACCACCACCACCACCACAGCACCCTACTCCAGATCAGTCACATGAATCACCTATGTCATCAAAGGCAGGACTATCAGAGAAACCAATTGTCTGATTTACACTCTAAGCTGCAATGACTGTGCTGTGTTCCGTGCGGGCACGATGCCCGACAAGTTGTCTGTTCGTACAAATGGCCACCGACAAACTGTGGCCGAGAAGCAGCTAGACCACCCAGTTGCTGAGCACACTGTCCAACATGTTCTTCATTTTAATGACTGCTTCATAGCCTGTGCCATCTGGATCCTTTCTACTATTACCAGCTTTTCCGAACTGCGCAGGTGGGTACTCTCCCTGCAATATATCCTATGTTACCATAATCCTCTTAGCCTCAACCTTGGTTAGTCATTGTCCTACACTCACCTGTCCAGTTCCCTGTTCTGACACTGCCACTACTCAGCCCTCTATACTACCAACACAACAACAGTCTGCTTACTTCTCTCCTTTCTCCCCACCCTCCATTAACCTCCGACTGCACCAGCTGGCCTACCCTCTCCTCACCTTGTCCCTGTTGTTGTTGTTGTTGTTGTTGTTGTTGTTGTGGTCTTCAGTCCTGAAACTGGTTTGATGCAGCTCTCCATGCTACTCTATCCTGTGCAAGCTTCTTCATAGCCCAGTACGTACCGCAGCCTACATCCTTCTGAATCTGCTTAGTGTATTCATCTCTTGGTCTCCCTCTACGATTTTTACCCTCAACGCTGCCCTCCGATAAATTGGTGATCCCTTGATGCCTCAGAATGTGTCCTACCAACCGTATGCTCCCATAAACAGTACTTTACTGTCTCACCCCCCCCCCCCCCCCCCTTGTTCTCCCTCCCCCTCCCTGCCCCAACCTCCTCGTTAACCCCTCCACGCAGATTGCATCTTCCGTCATGCAGTGCCACTTGGAGCCTGTTCCCATCAGCCGAGACGGTGCTTGTGTGTGTGTGTGTGTGTGTGTGTGTGTGTGTGTGTGTGTGTGTTGTTCAGCAGTCTTTTTGTTACGCCTGTCTGTGACTCAATATCTCCACTATATGGTGAGTAGCAAACTATCCCTGTCACAATATTGTAATTATCGCGTCCCGGATTTTTCATTGTTTCATTAGTGGTGACGGAGATGAGTAGTATTCAGGCAGAAAGAAATATATGCACTGCCTGACAAGAAAGCAGTGTAACATCCAGAACACGTGGTCAGAGGTCAATGTACCTTTGTATAATTACCCACCATCAGGAGGTATGTAAATAGTTAAGAGTTGGAATTATCTGCAACAAGTAAAACAGCCACCAGAGTGCATTCCTGTATTTTGTATTGTTACCACCACCCCCCCCCCCTTTCCCAGGGTATGCAGTGTCTTAAAAAAATTGTCAAATGTTTTGAGACAAGGTGGTACTCACCAAAATGAGAAAAAAGAATGTATTAGTCGTGGCATACTATCCACAAGTTCATCGAGGCACTGTTGGTCCAGATTGTCCCACTACTCAATGGCAATTCAGCATAGATCCCTCGGAGTGATTGGTGGGTCACATAGTCAATAAGCAGCCCTTTTCAATCTATCCTAGGGATGTTGGATAGGGTTCATGTCTGGAGAACATGGTGGCCACTCTAGTCGAGTGATGTAGTTGTCTTGAAGGAAGTCATTCACAAAATGTGCTTGATGGGGGCACAAATTGTCATCCACAAAGATGAATGCCTCGCCAATATGGTTGCGCTATCAGTCAGAAGATGGCATTCGCGTATCGTACAGCCATTACGGCACCTTCCGTGACCACCAGTGGCGTACGTTGGGCCCATATAATGCCACCCCAAACCAGCATGGAACCTCCAACTGGCTGACGATTGTCTGGTTGAAGGCATATGCAAAACTCATCAGTGAAGAGAATGTGATGCCAATCCTGAGTGGTCCATTCGGCATGTGTGTACCGCTCTGCACGGTGTCGTGGTTGCAGAGATGGACTTCACCGTGGTCGTCGGGAGTGAAGTTGCGCGTCATGCAGCCTATTGCGCACAGTTTGAGTTGTAACGTGACGTCCTTTGCCTGCATGAAAAGCATTGTTCAACACAGTGGCATTGCTGTGAGGGTTCCTCTGAGCCATAATCTGTAGGTAGTAGTCATTCACTGCAGTAGCAGTCCTCGGGCGGCCTGAGTGAGGCATGTCATCGACAATTCCCGTCTCTCTCTGTATCTCCTCCATGTCCGAACAGCATCGCTTTGGTTCACCCCGAGACGCCTGGACACTTCCCTTGTCGAGAGTCCCGCCTGGCACAGAGCAACAATGCGGATGTGATCAAACCACGGTATTGACCGTCCAGGCGTGGTTGAACTGCAGACAACACGAGCAATGTACCTTCTTCCTGGTGTAATGACTGGAACTGATCGGCTGTCGAACCCATTCTGTCTAATAGGCACTGCTCGTGCATGGCTGTTTACATATTTTGGCATTTTTAGTGACCTCTCTGAACAGTCAAAGGCACCGTGTGTGTGATACAGTATCCACAGTCAACGTCTATCTTCAGGAATACCGGGAACTGGGGCGATGCAAAACTTTTTTTGATGTGTGTATTTACAAGGCCTGTTCAGAAACAGAAAGAAATGTATTTGAAAAGAATTACATGATATTGCTGATACACTTGTTGAATCTTTTCTACGTAATCACCATCCCGTGCAATGCGTGTGCTGAGGTGTGGTGGGAGCTGCTTTATGCCCTCCTCAAAGAACTCTCGTGCTGGCTCCTTCCTCCACTTCAGAACCTTCTGCTCATCAGTTGAAAAATTAATTTAATTCCACTCGTGTGTGCCTTCAGGGAGGTGAAAAGGCGATAACATGAAGGCACCAAGTCAGGGGAATTGGGGGGAGGGGGGGTTCTGAACATCCCAACCAAATGAGTCCAAGATTGGCTAAGACAGTGTGAGGACAGGTGTTGTCGTGCAGTGGGTACACTCCTCTTGTCAGCATTCCCCTCTTTTTGTTTTGAATACTCCTTTTTTTATAAAAAGAGCAGTGTCATTGTGCATTGATGGTCATTTTGCCTGAAATTGTGGTTTTGAGTTTTTTTGCAGACGGGGAATTGGTGTGACGCCTGCTTTTTTTCTGTCAGCTGTGTAATGTGCCACCCACATTTCATCTCCGGTCACAGTAGAGCTCAGAAAATGCTCACCTTCCAATTCGAGGTGCTCGAGAAACTCACGGGCGCTTTCGACCCAATTTTTTTCGTACTGCTCTGTCAGCTGTTTTGGAACCTATCTTCTGTGAGTGTGTGATTTGAGAGAGTTCTAAAGATTTGTGTATACATCGCAGAAATTTCATTCCCTGTCAATTAGCAGTCTTCAGGAACAGTTTCTTTGATTTTTTCAGCAAAAAAGGTCTTCCATTCCTCTGTTTAGCATCAAAATTTGCCTTCTCTGCACTAAATTCCATACACCACTTAAACGCTCTTATTCTGTCGTCGACAACTTTACCGTAAACCGTTTTGATTTCCGAAAAAAGTTTGGTACGTATTATTCCTTCCGTGATTAGGAAGCAGATTACAGTGTGTGGCTTGAACTGGGTGGGATTTCTTACTGACATCTTTCACGCAATTGGACATAACAACGTGAGTTTATGTGCTAAAGTGCGCCTGCAATGCTCGCTCTGGTAAGGGGACCCCCCAACAGTGGCTCGTTATGGTCCCAGTACACTTACTCGCTGAATATACCTCGTATATACTATATTTACTATTGACTTCAGAGCAACTGTGGCATCACCCTCTGATACATCAGCCCTGTGATTGTTGTGGAATACCACTGCAAGTAAGCAAAATTAATGTACTCCAGCATCCCCTGGTGTGTTTACTATAAGATTGGCAAGTCTGAAATGTTTTCAAATTGTGCGTTCCTTACCGTGCCAAGCTGCTCTGTCTTCCATTTGTCGCTGCGAGCTGTGAATCTCGATAGTGGAAGTGCCTTGGAGTTTGAAGTTGTAAACGTGTCAGTTAAACACAGACATACGGCATTGTAATTTATCGACAGTTTATTCAGTTATACTGTCTCAAAATACGTTTGCTGTAATAACTGCTCACTGGTCGTTTACTGACATGTACACAATTAAAGGCTCAGTTCTTAATTTGCTCACCAGCTGTTGTCCTTACAGTAACATCGTTCTTGACACTTTCTATACTACTACTGCGTGGTACACTTCACAATGTTTACAAAGTCTTTCACCATTATTACTGACATAGTATGTGCACTCATGAATTCACAGTCCAATGCCCTGATGTAACCTCATGTCAGGACATTTACAGTCTCCCTGTTTGGTGCCAATGACTCACTTCATGGTTTTCAGTCAATTGCAAGAGCAAGCTATATTAATCAGCGAAGAAAAAGAGAGAAATTATAAAGGTAACCATCCCAGATTTTTAGTACCAATTACTTCATGTGACAAATTAAGAAACACAAGGCGCTGCTTTTTGATATTGTAATGTGTAACTTAAGACTCATTAAAGCTTCCCTGGCTTCTAAGGGTGCAGCTATCTGTAATTTATTTAACAGAAGTTTAAAATCTTAATGAGTTTTGATAACATATTTGAAATAATGGTGACCTAAATTGAATTATAATGATAAAATGAATGTTGATTGCAAAAGGTTTTCTGCCATTGTTACTGATTTTTTTTTTTTTGTTATAAAATTTGTATATTTTCTATAAAAAACAAAATATTGGAGATCTAAGAACATCAACATGTTGAGAAGATTTTGGGTGTCAGTATTACTGGAACAGAATTTTGAAATATTACAGGGTATGAAAAGGGTGGTATCTCGGAATTTCAGAAATTTGACATAAAATGATCACTTTTTAAGTCAGTCTGCAAAGCTAAGTAGTTGGTTCTGAGGTTTCAATTTTGACATGTGTATTTTTACATGATAATGAAATTATATCTGAAAATCGTGGTATCTCCAGAATTAACTAACTACAACTGAAAACAATTACTGCATAATGTTCATGGTGCGAGACAGTAAATCTGTAATAATAAGCATGTGAAATAATTTGTTAAATGTAAAAGTCGATAAATTTATGTCGCAGTCACGATTCTGTACTTGTAATAAGGTGATGAGTTGTATCTGTAGCACATTAAATGGTCGGATTAAATATGCTTTGTTTCAGGTTCATCTTAAATTGCAATTTAATCACTCCAAGTGAAGACAAAAGTGTTTGAAGATGAAGTGTCACCATTGCTTTGAAATCAATAGGAAATAAAAACAGAAACATTAGACCCAACTTAGCAGAGACAAAAATCATAAGAGAATAATGTTTATTATCCATAACAAAATAGCTCATGTTATAAGGATGCATACTGCAAATTGGATGCAGCAGTCAGACACAAGTATGATAAAAGAACTTCATCCACATTTAACAGTTGGTGGTGTCGTATATTTAGAAGTGCCTACTCAAATGACTCTTATAGACTTTCGTGCTGGGGCCTCGAGGTTTTCTCGGTAAATGTTTGGTACTGTGGTGCATATTCCTGATTGTTGCACTTTCAAAATTGCTATTGTAGTTTCTTGAAATTTACCTTTGTTATGCATGCATTGTGTATGTGTTGTACGGTTTGCTAATAATTGGTTTGGTAAAGACCATTTCAAGTTTTAAGGTACCATATACTGTTTGCTTTTTTTGTTGCTGATGTGAACCTGGAAATAGCTCACACCGAGTGTTGAAACTGTTGTGGAATCTATTAGAACTGTACCCATAGAAGTAGATCTTATGTGAAATCTTCTTGATGGATTAAAACTATATGCTGAACTGGGATTTGAACCTGTGACATTTTCCTTTCACGAGCAAGTGCTCTACCGACTGAGCTATCTGGGCACGATGCGTGACCCGGCCCTAAAGTTTTACTTCTGACAGTACCCCTTCTCCCACCTTCCAAACTTTGCAAATGTTTCCTTGTATTGTTATACTGGACTAGCACTCCTGAACAAAGGGTATTGTGGAGATGCTGCTTAATCGTGATATAAGGGGATTGTTACCAGAATGCATTTTCACTTTTCAGAGGAGGGGGCGTCGATTTGAAGCTTCCCGGCTGATAAAGTGCGTGCCGGATATGTTGGGAACTCGTGACCTTTGCCACGAAGACGGGTCTACATCTATACTCTGCAAGCCATCCAATGGTGTGTGGCAGAGTACCTCCCTTTCCTGTTCCAGTAGTGTATGGTTCACGGGAAGAACGCCTGCCAGAAAGCCTCCGTGCATGCTCGAATCTCTCTAATTTTACATTCGTGATCTCCTCGGGAGGTATAAGTAGGGTGAAGCAATATATTCGATACCTCATCCAGAAACGCACCCTCTCGAAACCTGGACAGCAAGCTTCACCGCGATGCAGAGCGCCTCTCTTGCAGAGTCTGCCACTCGAGTTTGCTAAACATTTCCGTAATGCTATCACACTTACCAAAGAACCCTGTGACGAAACGCGCCGCTCTTCTTTGTATCTTGTCTATCGCCTCGGTCAACCCGACCTGGTACGGATCCCACACTGATGAGCAATACTCGAGTATAGGTCGAACGAGTGTTTTGTAAGCCACCTCCTTTGTTGATGGACTACATTTTCTTAGAACTCTCCCAATGACTCTCAATCTGGTACCTGCCTTACCAATAATAAATTTTATATGATCATTCCACTTCAAATCGTTCCGCACGCATACTCCCAGATATTTTACAGAAGTAACTGCTACCGGTGGGTCGTGAGTCGTGCTGGGACAGCTGAGTCTGTAGAGCATTGCCCACAAAAGGGTAAAGGTCCGAAGTTTGTGACCCGGTCTGGCACACAATTCATATCTGCTGGAAAGTTTGAAACCGGTGTGCACTCTGCTGCAGAGTGGAAATACATTCTGGAGATCTGAGGTTGGTTACAGGTAATGGAAATATAAATGCTGGTGTCCTATTGCTTGTACGAAGGTGTCAGTCCCCTTATTTTGTGTGTGCACTGTTTCCGCTGCCGCCCCCGGCTACTCGGCTGTGTTGTGGCATGCTGCTGTGGGCCCCGTCTGTGTTTGACGTGTGTGCGATGGGTGTGTGACCGGCGGCTCTGACGCCGCCCTCCGCTTCTGACTGTCTCGAGCTCAGACTCGCCCCTGCGCAGGCCTGCCGTCGCAGCTGGACTGGGGGCGGCTGGTGCCCTCTGGGGGAGCCGGCGGGGTGCGGCTCTTTTCGCTACCGCTGGACGTCGTGCTCAAGAACAATGTGGCACTCTCCTACTTCATCGACTACATGACCAGCATCGGGGCACAGGCCTATCTTTTCTTCTACCTGAATGTTGAAGGTGAGTTGTGATTCACCGTGTTTACTATCTTTGTAACGAAATGAAACTACACGGTCCCAGAGACTTCTGCAAGTCTCAAACATCTGTGATACACAGGGTGATTATAATTAAAGTTAAACTTTCAAACCGCTGTAGAAATAACATTGGTCAGAATAACATCACATTGCAGCAGAATGTTATCAGAGAAGGGGGAAAACGTATCGTAGAACAAAAATAAATAGTTACAAACTGTAACAATAAATGGTGCTGTAAGCATCATAATTTAATAGTGGTCGACTACTAGTGACAAATGAATCGTACAACAATGCCTAAGGTGTATGTTTGATGTTAAACAAACTGTACTACTCAGTGTTCATGGGTGTACAGGTGTGATACTGTTAGTTACGTAAGCCCATCCACCCCGGCAAGGTCATATCACATTGAATGGGAAAAATCAGTTTTTAATTGTCCTGAGGCCAAAAACCACATAAAAACACCACCCACATTGGTTTTTAATTGTGCTGAAGCCAAAAATCGCGTAAAAAAGCATCAATCCAAATCAAATCGGATTATTACTTTCCACGTGACTATCGCAAAAGATGTTCAATGTCCTATCCACCATTTTCTGCAACAAGTTGAGATCGAGAAACAGCATTATTCCACAACTCGTCAAAGTGTTTCCGCGATCACGTTCAGAATGCGTTGCACAGTGTGTGTCTTCAGTGCAGCTAAGTTTGCAATCAGAACATTGAACACATCATCTTTCAGATAGCTCCACAGCCAGAAGTCACACGGATTCAGATCAGGTGATCAGGATGGCCAAGCTGTAGGGAAATGGCAGCTGATAATTCTAGCATTTCCAAAATGGCGCTTCAGGAGCTGCTCAACTGGATTTGCAATGTGTGGTGGTGCGCCATCTTGCATAAAAGTGATCCCGCCCACGCCTCCACGCTGTTGGATAGCTGGAATGGTGTGGTTGCGCAAAGGACACCCGCAGCGCTTACCAGTGATGGTACAGGTAATAGGACCGAAGAAACTCTCTCTTCAAAAAAAATATGGCCCTATGATAAATAATGCTGTAAACCCGCACCACACAGTGGCCTTTTCAGGATGAAGTGGTACTGTTTGATTTCCGTGTGGATTTTCCGTTGCCCATATTCGACAATTCTGTGCGTTGACATATCCTGTCAGATGGAAGTGGGCTTCGTCTGTTCACAAAATCTTCCACGGCCAATCAATGTCTCCTTCCGTGCGAGCAAGAAAGTCTAAAGCAAAGGTCTCTCATGCTGGCAGGTCAACAGGAAGCAACTCGTGCTCATGGGTAATTTTGAATGGATAGCAAAGAAGTATGTTTTGTAGGATTTTATGCACCGTGGTCACGGGTACATCCAGTGTTCGCGCAATTCTCCGTGCACTAAACGTTTGCACACCACCGCTCGTCTCCTGCATTGCTGTGGTCACTGCTTCCACTGACGCTGAATCAATTCGTTTCCTCTCTCTACCAGGTTGCACACCTAAAGAACCCGTCTTTTCGAATTTCTGAATCATTTTCTCCAGACCCTCGACAGGCATCGGACAAACGCCTTTTTTCAAACCCGTCAGTGTCCACAACTTCTCCAGAATGAAGTGTGCGCAGTCATCATTCTGTAATACAGCTCTACAAACTGAGTGCGATCCTGCATTAAGACAGTCATGGTGAACATCGCAGACACAAAAGGAGGAAAAGCCGTGTACCCGGCGTGTGTACACCAACTTCAATGGGTCGTGCATGTGACAGGTGTTTTCATTTACATATTCTGACACATACAGTGCCATCAGTTGATCAATTTTCACACTATTTTTTTTCTTCTGCCATACGTTTTCTCCTTTCTCCAATGATATTCTGTTAAATTTGACGTCATTCTGACCAGTGGTGTTATTTCTACAGCATTTTGAAAATTTAACTTTAATTATAATTATCATAAATGTTGACATAAACGTAATGTTATGCGTAATTGGCCCATTATCGTGATGAAGCAAGTGGACTACAGGAAATAAAGAATGCTATAATTTCATTGTACTGTAAGGAATGTGAGCATTGGTATATTAATTTATCCACATTAACGTTGGTTGAAGCTTGTGACTGTGGACAGAATTACTTGAGGAAATACAGTCACCAGATTACTTGAAGTGCTTATTTCAATAGTGGTACAAGTGCATTTTTGTTCATTTTGAGATACAAAGTCCTAAAGTTAAATGAGGGCTGAAAAATCTGCAGTTGAGATACCAGAAATATTCAAGTATATGGCTCGTTGCTACAGATGAACCTTTCTTTTTATTTGTTTGGATAATTAATTTCAGCAGCATTATAGGCAGAAAAGTTGTGGTAATAGAGCTGTTCCACTATAGAAATAAAATAAACTGAGCATTTTATATAAACCTGTTAATTCTTTTATTGAAAATAATTTTTATTACAGTTTTAATGTACACTTTCTTATTAAATTCACATGTATAATTGAACCACACAGTCAGATATGTTTTCAGGTCAATTGGTTTCTGTAAAACTAAGGATTACATTCTTCTTCTTCTTCTTCTTCTTCTTCTTCTAGACCTCTGTCTTAGGTTTGTAGAGCAAGGAAATAACTATGTTTGATAGTTGGACTATAAGGGAGCAAATCAAGCATATCCTACTTTTTCTTTTTCAGGTTTTTTCTCATTTGTGGGTAAAGTTGTGAAACTGAAATAGTACAACATGCGTGTGGTCTCCCTCTATTATGTTTGGGAGCAAAATTTAGGACATGGAAGTCAATGTCACCATTCAATGTTTTCTTGTAGAGCATTTTGTACGGCTTCTGTCTCTCAAAAAGCATCCGTTTTATTTTCAGTCAATTACATTGAACATACTCCTCATTCTGCATTGTTCTTACCACTGCATTTTGTAACTGTTTCGGTGCTAAAAAGTCAGAATGCTTCATTCCTGTGCATACAATTTTTTTTTTTTGCCAGTTTTCCTAATTGTTTCAAAAATATCATCTGGGTGAAAAAACTCTGTTATTTAATTGTTTTTCTATCTGGGCAAAATCCCTGCCATTTGGCAGGTATTAATGACCTGCAAACAGGAACTTTAAATCAATAATGTTGACATGAAATTGAGGAGATTGTCACTTTCATAAGTGTTAGGGCAATGTTTATGTTCCTGTTTGGCCCACCACACGTGTGTTTGTTCGCAACTACCTGTTTTTGAGAAGTGATACACTTTTCAATATGTTTCAATAAACATGTACCAATTTCCTGTGAACCCCTTGATCCAGATGTTTCATCCCAAAAATACATATGGATTTTGCTGTCAGTTTAATTGTGGCATCCAAAATTATACACATACGTGTTTCTTTTGTAGTACGATATTGATGTTGTCAGTTTAGGAAATGCAAGTGCTTTTTGCAGGTCAAAGGTAAACATGAACATCTGGGAATCTGCCTCTTTACTACATGCTGTGTCTGTCGCCATTGCTGTTCTTGCAGCTTCAGCCCTCCTAAGGTGAAGCTCCTTTTCTTGTTTCTTCTGCATTGGTAGCAGTGTCCATTTCAAAGCTCAATTTGTCACAAAAAGAGCAAGTGGCTTTATGTGGTGGTCGAAATGACAGGATGAAGTCTTTGTCAAAGATTTTTCAGTAGATGTGCTCCCCCACAATTTCTTTATTCTGAGATATGAATTTATCTTTGTACAAATCGTACATTTTGGCCATACACAGCTCAGGATTTAAAACCTTTTGTGGGGATTACCCTTCCTCACATAAGGGCTCTCAGAAACTGGAAAGCGTTTGCTGTGTTCCTTTACATCATTGATCAGACCTTCCGGTACAGAGAATTTGTTCTGATGTTTGCCCCTTCCATCAAGGTGAGGTGTAGCTTCTTCCTCGCTTTTTGTTAAAAGCCTAGAGAAGTCGTCCATTAGAAATGTCAGAAGTATTCAAGAAAGAAAACTTCTTGCATACTATTCCACAGTTTCCGTTCACATGTAATAGATACTCATAATACAGCTTTTCTGAGAACCAGAGACATCTCTTGGCCGTCGGCAGTTAACTGAATGATACCTGCATAAACCAATCACGTAATTATTTTGGCGATTAATATCACCCATAACCCAGAAATTGTCAAATAACGTCTTCCTCTCATCCTCTGAAATTTTATTGAAACATTTACGTGCACACCTGGGTGTACGTGCAAGTGGGTTGCGCGCACTGTGGGGTCCGTACAAACTTTATGATTTATAGGTCTGTAAGTGGTTCATCGATCCTGGGAATTGAGAATTTTGATTATTTTTTTCCGCGTGATCGGCATTGATACTGGCAAGATATCAAAGTGTGTGACATAAATGGCTGTATCTTTTGATTGAATTGACTTACAAGCTTAAATTTGTTACAGTGTAAAGGGACCATAGACCGAAGTATTTGATATCAATTTGAACGTAATGTGTGTATCACTTCCTGACTTCGAATTGATACATGGATGGACAGACAAATGGACAAAAAAGAGATTCTATAAGGGTTCTGTTTTTACTGAATGAGGACAAAGTGGGACTGCAATGAGTAGTGATCTCAACTGTGATGGGTAATGGAGGTACGGAAGAGAAGGGAAGTGGGAGGTAAAGCAGGAACAGAGAAGGTGAAGGGGGGCACTGTGCAGGTGGGGGGGGGGGGGGGGGGGATGGCACACATGTGATCCTGGAGTGGGTGCAGGGAAGGAGATACAGGCAGGATGGGGGTTGGGGACTAGCAAAGTTTCAGGCTAGGGAGGGTATTTTGTGAGGACAGCAATAGGCAAATATTTTATACAGTGTAATCGTTATATTACTAAATAGAACAGTACAGCGTGTCAGTTGTTAGCTTAAAATTCCACGGCTTAGTCGACAAACACTCTTAATTCATAAAGGGGTTGGCAACAAGCAATTTATTTAACGTTTTCCAAAAAACACGTTCTAGAAGATATGCCACTTGTGGAAGCTTATTGAATAGTTTATGGCCTACTAGCTTATAGTTATTTATTGTTTTTGGCAGTGTATGGTATGACATACGTATAGACTTATTTTTTCTTGTGTTGTGACTGTGAATATTATTTCTACATTTTCCTTCATGCAGATTCTTTTGGTATAGATTAACACTCGGTGTATATACAGATTTATAACAGTTACTATTTTACATTCAGAAAACATGTGCTTACGATGTGCTTTATGTTGAGGGCATGTATGATGACTCGGATTGCTTTCTTCTGCAGAAGTAAAATGTTTTGAACATGGCTCGAGTTTCCTCTGGCATTAAGTCCGTATGACATAATACTCTGAAAAGCGCAAAAAAGATGTTTTAACATAGGACGCTATTACACATTCCATAAGACATCTTAATTAATAAACTGTTGTAGACAATTTAGTGCTAGTGTATTTTGTGTGTTCCTCCCAGTACAGTTTGTCATCTAAGTATACTCCCAAGAACTTCATATAACTGGTATCAATAAAAGAGCCTTTGTCCTTTAGACGAAATACCACGTTTGGTGTTCCGTTCTTATACAGGAGAAATCCATTTGAGCCAAACCAATATGATGCTTGGGCCATTATATTGTCAAGAAAATCTTTTAGTTTATTCAGATGATTGTTATAATTTAGGAAGGTAGTGTAATCTGCAAATAGCTCCATATCGAAGCTTATAAAGTAGGGTAGGTCATCACTTGCTACCAGAAACGGGTCGCAAACCAGCTGTCGGAAATAGAGCACGCTGTGTAGAGCGGCACGTTCGGTAACAGGCGTGTCGATTCTGCTCTCGGTCGCAGTTTTGCAGTTGCCATTTTTGTGGAAAGAGGGCTCTCAGTGGTCGTGCTAGTGCAGACTGCCACACAGTGATTGGAGGTGAGTTGGTAGATTGTGTGACTACATTCACCGGTGGCCCTACTTTGACGGGACGGAAGATGCCCGAGACAGGACTGGAGTAGGTACTAGTGGCTGGATGTGTGGGACAGGTGTTGCAGTTACGTTTATTACAGGGGTATGAGCTGTGGGGGGGAAGGGCTTTGGAGCAGGGGTGGAATTGGTGCGGACCTGGGTATTGTGTTCGTTGTGTGGGCAGCAGAATACCACAGTGCATGGGGTTTGGAGAATTCTGCACTGTAGTGCAAGGCCACCCCCCCCCCCCCCTTCCCATATACTCCTTCCCCTCTTAACACTCCCACAGGTGGCACACTATGAAATGTTTCCCCACCCCTACCCTGCTACACCACCCACTCCCTGCCCCCGCCTGTTTTCTGCATCCCCAAACATAGGGCAATCAAAACTGCTGTTCACCACTGTCGCTCTACAGAGACCACAAATGACACCTCCATGTGTGTGTGTGTGTGTGTGTGTGTATTTCTTCTTGTTGTAATTTTCCTCTCATTCTTGTTCTTATAATAAAGCAGTGATTGATGTGTAGTTGGTAACCTGCAGTGTGTGTATAACCTCTCAGGTTGGAGAGTCTCGGCCGAGCAGCAGATATCGGACCTAGAGCTGCACAAGATGGGAGCTGGCGTGACGGTGGCGGGAGCGGCGGCACCGTCCGGGGGCGTCGTGGCCGGAGGCGGCAGGAAGGCGGGCGACGCTCCGCCCCCGGCACACCAGCCCCCGCAGCCCGACAGCATGCGTGAGGCGGCCTACAGCATATTCGAGCAGTACCTCTCTGAAAAGGTGAGGCACCCGCCAGAAGGCCGAGAGCAAAGCCGAGTAAGTTTGTCGTACGGTGAGGTGCAGAAGTTGCGCGTAGGTCACTTTGTGAGTGACGTGTCGCAGTGTTTACAAAGTGGAGATATTTTATCACGAGGCAAGTAAGCCATTCTACTACCCTTTGAGCTCATTTACCTGTAAAACTTTGAATTTCTGTAAGATGGTTGTGTAATAGCTAACAAATGCAAAGAAAGCTTGTGGTGGTTTCGTGTAGTGGTGTATCTATCAGACTGTGTGTGTCAATTGTTTGCTCTGGTTTTAGTTACATTCATCGAATATGTATAACTACTTGTCAGTGATTTGCATCAGTTACGTAGACTGGATAATTCTGCAAACTTGTATTTAGTCAGTCCAAATACCTTTAGAGATTACTTTTTATCGATTATCTCTTAGACATCTAAGTAAAACAAACTGACTTTTGTTATAGTGTGCAAGCCTCCAAGCATTGAGGACAATAGTTTTTATCTTTCCTTGAAGTTTTAACACTGCAGGTCAATCAAATACCATTAATGAGGAATATTCTTTTAGTACTGCAAGTGAGGTTTTATGTGATGTAACTTCAGTGTTACTAGCTGCTAGGCTGTCCATAGACCCTATACCCTATGTCAAAATCAGTTAAGATTTCAACTAGTATTGTAAACTCTCTGATTAATACGTAACTTTAAAATGTTTTCAAAAACATTTTATCCAAACAAGGAGAGTATTTGCAAGTAATATTTTTCGCTAATAGTGAGAACACGGTAGGTGCCATAACCCAATTCCCCAGAAACTTCGCTCAGTAGAAGGTGAGACAAAGTAAGCGAACACATGTCTCGGTTTTTCCGTAGATACTCAAACGTTTGTGAGAAAATGACCGTCAGAGTTTTCAATGTAATTTAGATTTCTTTAAGTGCGCAATACATTCAGTTCAACTGGTAGCACAGTGGCTGGCATTTTGGCTTCACACTTTTTTGTCACATGTGTGAAATGCAAGTATTATACTACTGTTTTCCAGTGTGTATTGAAATAACTTTGTCCTTATTCATCTACTACTAATAATGTGTCTGGTGAACGAATTAAAAAAAAATAAATGAGTTACAAAACTTATTTGAAATTGCTTTCTGTGAAATTCCTGTAATGTATTGTCATTCATAATCAACTGCAAGTTGCAGTTTTTGGAAAAGTGATCTATTATGCGTGGTTTGCCACAAAGTTGTTGCCAACGCGTGAAATCTTCAGCAATGCTAAAGACATTTCTTTCCCCGAGCGTGATTTATGTGAAGAAATGTTGCTGTGGCAAATTTGCCTTTGTGTGATGCTCGTGTTGTTTCAAATGTTACTGCAATTGGTATTATTAAAGGGAAAGCACAAAATCTTCCTGAAGAGTAAACTTGAGAATATAATGTACCAATTAAAAATTGCTTCAAGAATGAAATACCAGAGTACGAGAATTTAAAAAGCTTGTAATCTCAGAAAATAAAACACACACACACACACACACACAACTTGTTGTGAAACACAGCTGTAATTTTACAGTTAATATAGTGCACTTGTATTGCCTAACTTGATGAGGAACATTCATCTTCTGCTGACATGAGTAGATAAAAGAAATTATCAGGTTCACACATGAAAGACCACAACACTAGTTACTATGCCACCAGTTGGGCTGAATTTATTGACTGCTAAAAGGCATGTGTATTACATCGAAAATTTTGATGGGCATTTTCTCAGAAGTGGTAGAGTGTCTGCGGATAAGCTGAAACGTGCTCATTTATTTGCACTCCTGTTCCACTAAGCGAAGTTTCTGGGAAATCGGGTTATGCCACCTGTTGTCATTTAAAGATTCTGTGTCAAGTAACTTCACTTCCCAAATAACATAATAGTAGACAAAAACTTGCAGTTCACACAGTTACGATATACAGATACAGTATACTCCGTTACAGTTTACTTCTGTCAGTGTCATTTAAGCTTGCATTTCAGGCAAAACACTTCACAGGCTTGCAAATAATTCTTAATACAATTCTGTAGTTTCTCATTAACTATTCTCTCCCATGACTTTATTGCATATCGGCCCTGTGCTGTTACACTTTAATACCGATGTACGTAATTGATGTATCCGTGTCAAAGTACAATCACAAACTGACTTTAATAAAATGTTCACGACTTTCTCTTGTTAAACAAGAAGAATGTCGATTTGTATTTGAATAACAGTCACAGAAGACGGCCACAGTGTTCACAGCTTCTTCTCCAGGTGCACAGCTGTTGGTTGTATGAGAGTGATGACTAGCTCCTCAACTTGCAGTAAATGCACTGCCAGCTCCATTGCTCTTGAGTTTGCCTCCTTGTGACCGTGTTTTCCATTTGCATATTTCCAAAAGTCATGTCATCTCATTACTGCTGTGTGTCAGTCATAATCTACAAAAACACAGTTTTATGTGCAACATTGCAGATCATCGAAGTGTAACAAGCTACTAACTCTGTCACTAATGTTTCTGAACTGACAGATACTTCCCTTTTCTTTGTAGACAAAAACAGACACTTTCCAATATGTGGGTAACACCACATTTACTGAAATGATAATTAAATGGACACCCTAGCTGCATACAGGCGTTGATGTACTTCATTGGGGACATGTTGAAAATGTGTGCCCCGACCGGGACTCGAACCCGGGATCTCCTGCTTACATGGCCTTCTTGTGCGAACGCACACGCTATGCCCGAACTCGTACGGGACTTGGTAGATTGATCTGCCACGAGTAATGAGTATGATGGGCAAACACCTATTAGGCGCACTACGAACGTAGTGGTGTGGACATGTTGGGAATGTGGATCTCACGGGGAGAGTGCAAGGGATAAGTCCCTGCAGACGCACTATCCTCTGTGCCCGCAGTGGCTCAGATGGATAGAGTGTCTGCCATGTAAGCAGGAGATGCTGGGTTCGAGTCCCGGTCGGGGCACACATTTTCAACATGTCCCCAATGAAGTACATCAACGCCTGTTTGCAGCTAGGGTGTCCATTTAATTATCATTTCATTTGTAGCAAAGCTGCACGGTCATCCACGGTAACTGTTCTTTCGGGAACAGATACTACCGTCATATATAACCACATTTACTGGCCAATTCAGCAGTTTTGTTATAATAACTTTGATTCTTGGAATTATGTGGTTGTTTGGTTAGTTGTGCTTAGAAGATAACTGAAAACATAAGAAGAATTGGCATTTCTACTTCTTTAATCAAGCTAGTCAAATTTGGCCATTAGTCAATCTTTGAATCAATGTGTGACAGGTGTGATTTAGAAATGTAAATGCAGATGTGAAAATCCATTTAGTTTCAGTGCACCAATGATCATTTAAATATGTTATAACACATTCTGCTTTTCCTCTGATCGTAAAAACTAAAATTGTAGAGAAATTATTTTACAGACATATGGCATTTTTCTATTATGTGATAAAAATTCATTTAATTAGAATGTGGATTATATCTCCTTGCACTGACAAAGGTGGTAGTGTTTGTTTATGTAGTTAATTTTGTCTAACTTTGGAAATGTAGTCATAATGTAAAGATACTGGTGTGCTGTCAATCTCTTCGTTAATTGGAAAGGAGGTGTTCTGAGGCCATATTTCGTTATGAGTTGAAATCAATGACTGCCAGGGCTGGCAAGGTGTTCTACTTAAATAATTGTAATGGCAATGCCCGGAACCTTCCAGAGAATGCTGAAGTGGCGCATAAGCGGAAGGCGAGTGAGGCAGCTTGTAGCAGCTCCATCTTGTCACAGGAGTGAGTGACGTCACATGACGCAAACGGACGGTACCGTTGTGTTTGAAACTTGTGCTCCCGCGTTCCTCCGAGCATCGAGCAGGACAGTGTGTCATCTCACAGTCACCGATTTCAACTCCTGATGGTGACGGCGAAGACAGCTATCGAAAGCTCGAGTGTTTTATTCGAGATGAGGCAACTTGTAAACCGAGATGATTTTATTGAATTTGCAATGAAGTTTTAGCAGGTTAGAGACTGTCCTCAGCCACCTTGAATGGGGCTGCTAGGTTGACGTTTTTAACATCTTTTTCTGGTATCGTAACATTGTAACTGTGAATGCAATAAATGTGTATGAGGTTTTCCTGCAAATGATGAAACCTGATTTATGTAATCTTAAAAATCTTATAATAGAATATGAAAATTAGCAGATACGTAAAATATTTTATGGGAACCCTGTTTTTATCCTGGAAAAAGAAAATTCTTGTGTGTGCTGGTTTTACATGTCATTCTCCTGAGTGTGGTGTCTTTTGAAACATTCAGGCATGCACAGAGGTATAGCAAAATTTGGTTACCACTGGTATATTTGTTTTCAGCACGTTTCTTGCTTCTGGCTTTTACTGAAATCAGAATACCCTTCGCAGCCATGTGTCGGGTGCAGTATTTATGATACTTTCTTCTGCCAGAGCTGTTTTACAAATGTTCATTTAGACGATACAGTATTTCAAATCCTTCACTACATTATTTTCTTTTATTTAGTGCTTACCACAGCACTCAGCCACACAGAAATCTGGATCAGTATCAGCATTGTCGGCTTCCCTTCTGAACTGGAATCACCAATTTATTTTTCCAGGGTATTGAAAATATTTCTGTTGCCAAAGTTCTCAATGACAAAACAGGTAGAGTACGAAGGTCGGTCAACAAAGATACAGGTAGCAGATGGAAGCAGTATGGGACACAGCACAGAGCAAAACCAAATAGTGTGAAGTCAAGGATGGAATAACAATAATATTTTGAAAATGATATATTACTACTCGGCACATAGAGGAGCTTTTGGCAAAAGCTTAAATGTTTAATAGTGTTTTCATTGTCCGTGTCTGCGACTCGACGTCTGCTCTACACGAGCGAGAAACGTAGCTTGCTTTTGTAGAGTGCACACAGTTCAGAGTTCCAAAACTGTGTGGTAGGGCAGTGCAGAGACCCATCATCGCACAGTGTACACCGCTACTGACAGAAGGCACAATGTCAGCTGTGAATTTTTAAACACAGCACGCGCACGATTTGAGCATCATCTGTGTGACTAACTGCTGCTGTCTGAGTTCTGCTGGGGCTGTGTCTACAGCGTGTTAAAACACAGTGGAATGGAAGAGGATGCATACATGATGTCAACATGTGGATGTACCTCCTCACTTTTTATGTAACCACATTGCAGCAGTCCAATATCAAAAGTCACGGTGATCAAATCGTTCAGAATGTTGTCACAGGCTGTTCCATTCTGCTGTGTTTTAATCACTTCAGTGAAACTCTACTTTGCATGTATATAATGAATAAGAGAATAACTGTATTACTGGTCCATGTGTTAAACACACATTCTTTTGTGCAAGTTTTATACCTTTTGCCAAATAATACTTCATTTATCAGTCTTGTGAGTCATAATTCTAGGGGCCAGTGGAAGATTTGATTGTGTAATCTGATCTGTGTTTGATCGCACCAAATAGTTCCATACGTAATGGTAGAAATGGCTATCAACTGTATAAATTACTACAGCAATATTATGAAAAGCATAGATTGTTGCTCACCATGTAGCGTAGATGTTGAGTCTCGGACAGGCACAACAAAAAGACTACAGAGCATGCAAGGTTTTGGCCAGAAGGCCTTCTTCTGAAATAGCTCTCTCACACTCACTCTCTCTCTCTCTCTCTCTCTCTCTCTCTCTCTCTCTCTCTCTCTCTCTCTGGCTGCTATGGCCAGAGATCTTTTTCTTGTGTCTGTCTCCGATTTGACCTCTCTGCTGTATGGTGAGTAGCAATCTAACCTTTTCATAATATTGTCATTATTCCATCCCGGATTTTCCTTTGTTTGATATGAATTGTTTTGTTTTACTGCATTTATGGTCTAGTCTCTGTGTTTAACCAAACATGCAGGAATACAAAATACACAGTCTGATGAAAAGTATCCAAAGACCTATTACTGGACACCAATAGGGGTTGTATAGCACGCGCAGCATACAGTGGCCGACACCGTGTGACAAGTTTTCATCCAAAGTACTGGACGGGTTCGTTCATTTGTTTGTTCGGAAGGGGAGGTCGACAAGTGTTTGCCACCTTTCGGCCAGTCGGCAATGACAGAATCGAGGCACACTCCCCTGAAATCTATTTAAAATGATGTTGCAGAAACTATTCAGTAATCTTTTTTTTTTTTCAAGAGTGAAATTGAACTGTTTACAAAACTGGAGCATCTTTGTGGATGGAAAGTAGCAGATTACTCATTACTCTCAAAAATTCATTCACTGGAGCTTCGGAGCTGTATGGCTAAGTATGGGGAACCAGTATAGTGTGGTTGTCTTTATACAGCCACTTATAATCCTCATAGCAGCGTACTTGGGTGTCCACCTTCTTCATGTGCTTGCTGGTAACCACACTGGTGTGCAATACTACATTGCAGAGTTCCCTAGGGCGAGTACAGAGTTTTTTGGCATATCTGCTGATACTCATCTCTGCAGAGCCTCGCAGTGGAATAGTTGTGTGAACTTATTTTATGTAATACGTGTTTCTAAATGTAAGATCCTGTCTAGAGTAACCATCTAGTACTTTGGTTGTTGCTGATAAGAGAACACAATGTTACCTGTATGAATCTTCAGCTTGTGTCACGCCATTTTGTTGTTCGATGAAAACAGCTGACCTTGGTCTTGTGTGTGTGTGTGTGTGTGTGTGTGTGTGTGTGTGTGTGTGTGTGTGTGTGTGTGTCCTTCAATATTTAGTTGACAAACTTGGTGACTAGGTCTGATATTTCTTGTTCTTGTCGCACATCTCTTAGTAGAGCCATTACCTGATATGTTTTGTTCCATGTGCGTGATGCCAGGAGATCCTCTCGAGACAATGAGTCTGGTACCAACTAATGTTTTGGCTCAGCGTGACCCAGGGTGCACTGCATGGAGCTCTTCCATGATGTGAGCTAGCTTGGTTGGTAATTGTCATACAGACATTTAAAACATGTGGACAAAGTAACACAGATGAAGGTTTAAACAATATAAATAATTACAAATAAAACTGAATTCAAACAAAATGAGGAGTAGAAATAATGATTGCAATGACATATTCGAAAGTATAAAATGAGAAAAATGGAAGAAACCATTGTATCAGTTGTTTAAAAAAAGTAGATCCCACCCCTAGGCACCTCCCCTTATTAGTGGGGTTGTTTATCTGCACTTCACTCCGTGATGTATGGTTTCGTTTTTTGCGATCAAATAAAAATGTAGCAGAGTCCATATTTTTAAATTTAACTGTCACAGTTTATTATGATTTTTGATTTCTCAAATAATCACAGAGTAAATATTACATTTCTAAATAAAATTAACACGGGATATTTCAGCTTTGCAGTTATCGCAGATTCATGTAGCTAACCAACAGACAACAATTAACTAACTAATTAACCAGCTAAAACTGGTGACTGCTGCAGCTGTCTAAAAATACAACAGCAATTGCTTTTGCTCATTACATTGTTTTAACACGATCAAAATTGAAATTACAATCATTTTTGTGGGATTTCAATAAATTGTTTAAAAAATTTGGTACGACAAATAGAATAACAAGTTTCTCTCATTCAGAATGTAGGTGGAAATACTTTTTTAGATTGAAAATTATTAAAACATACTTTGCAAACAATGACGGCAGAGTAAGTTTAATTTATACTATAGGTACTCAATGAATCTCATTACCAACATTCTCTCTTGAGTCTTTGACAGAAGACTAAAAAATTGCTACTCCCAAATATTCATAAATACTTTTAATTTAATATCAAGCTGTTACAGTATGTATGTGGTGTCTGTTTTTTTGATCATGTTCGAAGGAACAGACACCAAATACACAGGGCGAACCACTGCAGCCTTGCTTTGCAGATAATGCGGAAATGGAAAGTGGTATTGATGTGTGGTTTTCACAGAATGGTTTGGTAGTCAGGTGCTCGTATAGTTAGCCAATCAACAGATTGTAGTAATATATAGAAAGTGTAATATTTTTTTTTTTTTTTGTGCAAACGTACACTTTTCTAAATGGAACAATGGCTACTGACATTGGGTAAATTTGAATGTCAGTGGTGCTTGTCACAGGATTCTAGTGGGAGTCATTTACGAGGTATCGTATCTTGAAAAATTTCGACGCTGACACTTGTTTGCGACATTCGCCATCTGCAGTTGGTATAATCCATTCATTATAAGAATAAACCTGATGTAAACATTGCACTATGTGCTGTTCCACATTTGCTGGAACCTCATTGCATTTCCGTTTCACGTGGGACTGCAGTCAAGCTGTCTCGAGTACTGTCAAGTAGGATAATAAGGGTATGTTTTGTGCTGTGCATTGTGTGCACATTGATGTAGCGATAATACGGGACAACAGCTTTACAAGCGCATTTGACTTGGGCAGCACTGGCCGGTCAGCTGATACATCCAGCCTGCAGTGACGTGGCCAGCTGCAGTTCACACGTAAAACGAGACGAGCAGAGGAGCAATACAGCCATAGATGTTGTTTAATTTTTAAACAGCATGAAACAATACACTGCAAATCTCCCACAATACGCTCCTTAGACGACTAGGCAAAAACCGCAACATGTTATCGTTTTTATCTAATGAACTATTGTAACTAAAAACAAGAATGATGGAAATTCCTGACTTGACTACAGGGTAATTTTTCTGCATAAGCTGAGTGTAATGTAAGAGAGTATTTAAGGATTTCACTGTATAGTTAAGTATCGAAGCCACTGAAGCTATTACTTACAGTCAGTCGTCTCTTTCCTTATCTGAATTTGAGAAATACATTTCATTTCTGGAAGTGTCACCTGCTATGTTGATAACGAGCCTATCAACAACAGAATCCACGAAGCCAACCAGGCGCAACATTTTCTCTTCTTTTATGACTAGCTGTTCTATATGCCACCAGCGTTTGGCAGTGACGTGTGAAAAAGCTGCGTTCGTTGGTTCCAGTACGTCTGGCACCTTCAGAGTCTTGTTACTTCTCGGGCCAAATCCGGCAACTTAATCCATTTTTCAGTTTTTCTTAAATCAGGTGAGTAAGGTGTGTGCAGAATGATGTCCAAACCCAACTCCTGTACAGTTATTTTTATTATTCTAGCAGAACATGGGCAGATGTTACCTTGGAGTAGCACCGCTTCAGTCATTCTTCCTGGTCATTGTCCTCAGATTGTGTCTGCAAGATGTCTCGTTTGTTGGCAGTAAATGTCAGCAGTGATAGTTACACCTCGGTGAGCAATTTGTAGTGCATCGCACAGTTGCTGATCCACCGGATGCAGAACTTTATCTTTTGTGGATGCACGCAGGTCTTTGTACGGTCCCAACTATTCCTTTCCTTTTCATACATTAGCACGATAGAGCAAAGACACCATTTCCCATCACCATTGCCTGCCAGTGTCGTACGACAGTGGAATGATCACAGTTCATCACATTTTCCAGTTCTCGAGTACCTCGATGTGAATCATTGTGGAGTAATGTGTTTAAACGATCTTCATTGAACCCTTAAGGTCTTCCGGAATGTGGAAAGGCACTAATGTCAAAACAATCCTACTTAAAACGAGGAAACCATTTTCTTGCGGTGCACTGTCCGCTGGTATTATCCCCTTTGGTGCAAGTGTTTCTCGCTGACTCGACTGCTGTTACCCCTCAGTCGAACTGGAACAAAAGAATATGTCAGAAATGTACAGATTTCTCCTCTTGGCTTTCCGCTTTATTATGTCCACAGCTTCACTCACCATTTCCAGGTCACAAAATGACAATAATGTAAACTCAAGGAACAACATTGAAAGACAAATAAAAACTGACAATTGATAAATAAATCCATAACTACTGGAATACCAACAAGCAAAGCAAAAATGCTACAGACTTATGTATTGACCTAATAAATAAATAAATAAATGTATGTACCAACCTAATAAATAACAGCTTTTTGTCAGTGACAGCTACTGTTAAAATTATAACAGAATCGATTGTACACAGGCTGTTTCATTTGTGGATACCGCAGGAATAGAAACTTCTTCATTCATAATCAGAATGCAATGCCCTTTAAACATTTTTATGACCTTTTCAGCTGGAGCTGTGCCCTTGTTAATTTCTGATACTTCTGTAGCTAGAGAGAGCTGCTCTGATAAATTTGTCATTCTAACTGGCTCTGTAGCCCAGAGCAGCCCAGTGTCAGTGTGTGGCTTGTGCCGCAGGCTTCTCCCCGGCTCCGCCTGGATGAGACGGTCGTGAGGAAGCTGCTCTTCCGCATCCGCACGGAGGCGCCGCACGAGACCTGGTTCGACGAGGCGCAGGCTGCCGTGTACGAGAAGCTGCAGGTGAGAGCGCGGCCACAGAGGTGCACTTGTGCCGACCGAGTCTCCCTGTAATGTTTCTACAAAACACCGTCACCACCACCAAATACTGTTCTTTGATAGTTTGTCCTTTTGTTATTGTTAAAGCTATGACAGTCAGAAATCAGCCAAGTTCTTTGCTTATGCCAGATGGCAGTTATTGAATTATACGAAATAAAATTGTCAAAACTTTTGAGCGGTTTGCGTTAGGACGTTCAAACAGCATCATTGGTTGCAGGGCACAATGTGAATTACTGTGAGCATGCACGGTTTGGTTTAGCAATGAAGCCTACTTTCATTTGGATGGGTTTGTCAACAGGCAGAATTGGTGCATTTGGGGGACTGAGACCCTACATTTTGTGATCGAGAAGTCTCTCCGACCTCAACAGGTGACTGTGTGGCGTAAGTGTTCAGTTGTGGAATAATTGGTGCACTATTTCTTGACGGCACAGTGACTACTGAACGGTACGTGAAGGCTTTGGAAGACGATTTCATCCCCATTATCCAAAGTGACCCCGATTTCGACAAGATGTGGTTCGTGCAAGACAGAGCTCGACCCCATCGAAGCAGGAGAGTGCTCAATGTCCTGGAGGACCACTCGGGGGACCGCATTCTGGCTCTGGGGTACCCGGAGGCCACTGGCGTGGGCCTCGATTGGCCGCCGTATTCTCTGGATCAGAACACGTGCGACTCTTCCTTGTGGGGCTGTTTTAAAGACAAGGTGTACAGCAATAATCACAAAACCACTGTTGAGCTGAAAACGGCCAGTCAGGATGTCATCGACAGTATCGATGTTCCGACACTTCAGCGGGTCGTGCAGAATTTCGCTATTTGTCTGCACCGCATCATTGCCAATGATAGCAGGCCTATCAAACATGTCGTAACCTCAATCTGAATATCTGTACGTGGAATAAAGAGTGTGCATGCCGTAGTTTGTAATTAATTTATGTTTTTGTTTCATATAGTTCCGTAATTGTCACCCTGTATGAGTTCAGGATGTCTGTTCTTTCAGAAATGTCCAAAAGGACAGACAGCACATGGAATCAAAATGGTTCAAATGGTTCTGAGCTCTATGGGACTTAACATCTGAGGTCATCAGTCCCCTAGAACTTAGAACTACTTAAACCTAACTAACCTAAGGACGGCACACACATCCGTGCCCGAGGCAGGATTCGAACCTGCGACTGTAGCGGTCGCGCGGTTCTAGACTGAAGCACCTAGAACCACTCGGCCACACCGGCCGGCCACCACGTGGAATCCACCTGTGATGCGTATTATGTAAATTGAAGGTGACTTTAAGTGGAATCTTAGGAGATGAGTGAAAATGTGTGCCAGACTTGGATTCGAACCAAGGATCTCCTGCTTATGAGGCATTTGTGTTAAATCACTTTGCCATCTGGACACAGTGTTTGTCACAATAACGCAGATGACTCGGGTACGTCCCTCGGCCGAACCACACTCTTCGGATAGTCCACCTACCCGCAGTCCCTGTCCACCTCCGTGCTCGCTACTTTGAGATTCTTGCAGAAGACCGAACGTGGTTGTGGATTCGCACTGAAGGTGGTGGATTGATAGCCCACGGAGGAATCTCTGTTATAAGAATGTGTGGATTGGCTGAGGGGCGTACGGGATAATCTGTACAGTTGCGATAAACACTGTGTCTCTGTGACACAGTGGTTAACGCAAATGCCTAATAAGCAAGAGAGTCCGGGTTTGAATCCCAGTCCGGTGCACATTTTCATTCAGCACCACTGAGTCCATGAAAGTCCCGATGCAACTAACATTGGGAGTTCCTTCCCTTTCCTTTTCTTTCTGCTCCCCTCCACCTTCCAATTTGCATTATAAGTTCTTTGTTTGCAGTGCAGTGCAGTGCAGTGCAGTGCAGAAGTGGAAATTTTGTGTGATGCTTTCCATTTCAAATTTTTTGTAATGCCATAACTCAGCAATAGTGCTTCGGATCATTTCGTCCAACTGCTGGTAATAAATCATCTACAGAAAATCTGTTTAAAATTGTTTTCTTTTTTTAAAATTGCAGTGGGACTGTTATTGATGAATTTTGCACAGTTTACCAAAGTTAATTAACTGATTATTGCACAAAAAATATTGGCACTGTGCACGTCACAATCGAAGGTTCGGCATGAGACTTAACCGGAGACAGTGTCAACAATAGGCTATCGAGGACTGCAGTATATCTTATTTTCTATCAGTTTCTAGCCGTGAAAACATCTGTCCCAAATGCATTCTGCACAAATTGAGTGAAGTTCAAAACATGGGTGTATCATTTGGTAGGCAGAAATGGCCAAAAATTTCAACTGAGTGTGTGCAAAATATGTATGCAATTTTCTAAAGAGGGACAGAATGTGGATATATCCATATGAGCTAGAAACTAAGCACAAATTGACTGTTTGGGTGCTCCAAGATAAATGAGACCAACAGAAATGTTTTTTTTTAGGAAGTACTTGCAAGGAAAAGATTACCTTTGCCTTTGTCTTTGTCTTTAGCTGTTAAGACCGCCAGTTAATGTCTCGCTGTTCTGGCTCGTGCGCCGACAGGCAGGGCAGTGGAGCATCCACAATCACAGCTAGGTAGCAGTGGGCAAATATCTGCCTAGCTGTCGAGCTGTAGCTACGCAGCTGTACTGCACCGACCGAACACACGGTTGTGTGGGGGGCTGAATAGTCTGTGCATGCCCGGAAGAATGAATGCCGTAAAGCCACCTGGCTGGTAGCCTATTCTAGCTTCACCTGTCCCAGGGCAAGCTGAGGGTGCCTGGGAATACCCATGCCCTATGGAACTGCATCAGAACAGCTCGTATTAGAGGAAAGCAGTTAATGCCAAATGATGTATGAGAATTTGTTTGCAACAAATCACTGCATCACTGAAGTGAGGAAAATCATTGGGAAATGATACTTTGTTCTTAATTGTGACAATGCTAACAGTCACAGACATGTCAAACAGTTGATTATTTGGTGGGCAGAAACATCAAATTAATGTCTCATTGCCTATATTCATGTGATTTATCTTCTAACAACTTTCTCTTGTTTTTGTATGGGGAGAAAAAAAGGAAAAAGTACATCAACCATGATTTTCATCACCTCGAGAAGCTGTTGCATCCACCCAAAACTATGGTTTTGTGATCCAAAACATAATGGAAATTCTGTCGCCACTGTTACTTTGAGCACGTACAAAAGTGTAAAGCGAAGTGGTTTCAGATACACAGTATCTCATCGAAAGTATGCGGAAACCTATTCGTGGACATTATGTGGAGGAATGGCAGCCCACTCACCCTCAAACCCAAACCAGAGGAGGTAGTGAATTTATTTTTTCTTCATAATTACAGCCTATTATCTGAAAAGCCAAAATAGGCCATTCAAATCCCATTTCCTTGGATAGTATTAAATTATGTATTTTATCTTTCCAGATAAGAAGCTGTAATTATTAAGAATAAATTAATTAGTTAATTCACTACCTCCTCCAGAGAGAGAGAGAGAGAGAGAGAGAGAGAGAGAGAGAGAGAGAGAGAGCGCAACTATTTCTACTGCTCCAAAACTACATTGAATCTTTAACCATTTACCCCTACAAACACAACAGAATTTGTTCTCTGTCTGTCCATTTATTTTGGCACGTTGAACTTGTAGATGGTTATCTCTGCTACTGGATCTGCCATAATACTACCCCGGTCAACAGCCTTAGTCTGCTGGATTCTTCGGGAGTCGAGCAGCAGTTTGGCAGCATTTCTAGTAGTTTCACACATAACTCACTCCTTGAAGTCCACCCTTCCACGATCACTTGCAGCCGAGCAATATAGATTATGTCAGTATTTTGCTCAGTCGTCACCAACCTAAGTCGTATTCTCTCCGTGTGCAGAGTATGCCGTTTTGCCCGGATGGCAGCACGGTGGCTTACGGTTGAATGTGTCGTGAAGTCTTCCTCGACTGCCCCGGATACTGCGGCTGCAGTATTGTCAGAGATGGACCAGGTTGACTCATTCCCTGGTGCTGCTTTGGGATCCAATACCCTTAATACCTAAGAAATCTCATTTTTAATCTCTCTATAATGTTAGTGAGAAATTGGTACAGTCTCCTGCCAGTACTGAAGTGTCCCATTCATTTTTCCTCAGTTGTAATGTGCGATCTTTTATTTCCTTTTTCAAATGGGTCTCAGATTAGATTAGATTAGATTAGTACTTGTTCCATAGATCATGAATACAACACTTTGTAATGATGTGGAACGTGTCAGGTTAATAAAAGGTGTCTATACAAGATATTACATTACACAATATTTTTTATTTTTTTATTTTTTGTTTTTTTATTCTTTTATTTTATTTTTTGTGGTGTTTGGGGAAATTACCCAGTTACTATGTCCAAAAATTCATCTAATTTCCCTTTAAATGCTATATGGCTATCTGTCAGACTTTTGATGCTATTAGGTAGGTGAACAAAGACTTTAGTGGCAGCATAATTTACCCCTTCTGAGCCAAAGTTAGATTTAACCTCAAGTAGTGAAGATCATCCTTTCTCCTAGTGTTGTAGCCATGTACACTGCTATTACTTTTGAATTCGTTCGGATTGTTAATAACAAATTTCATAAGTGAATATATATATTATTAGGCTACAGTGATGATTTCTAGCTTTTTAAATAAGTGCCTGCAGGATGATCTTGGATGAGCTCCAGCAATTATTCTGATTACACACTTTTGTGCAATGAACACTCTTTTACTCGATGATGAGTTACCCCAGAATATGATGCCATATGAAAGCAGAGAATGAAAGTAGGTGTGGTAAGCTAATTTACTCAGATTTATATCTCCAAAATTTGCAATGACCCTAATAGCATAAGTAGCTGAACTCAAACATTTCAGCAGATCCTCAGTGCATTTTTACCAGTTCAACCCCTCATCAATGCATACACCTAGAAATTTTGAATATCCTATCTTAGCTACCGATTTCTGATCGAAGTCTATATTTATTAATGGTGTCATTCCATTTACTGTATGGAACTGTATATACTGTGTTTTGTCAAAGTTTAATGAGAGCCCATTTGCAGAGAACCACTTAATGATTTTCTGAAAAACATCGTTTACAATTTCACCAGTTAATTCTCGTCTGTCGGGTGTGATAGCTATACTTGTATCATCGGCAAAAAGTACCAGCTTTTCATCTTCGTGAATATAGAATGGCAAGTCATTAATATATATTAAGAACAGCAGAGGAACCCGAGACCGAACCTTGCGGCACAGTTCCGAGCACCCTTCGTACTACCATTTGATTGCCTTTCTTTAACCGGAAGGAGGCTCCCCTTTCCTAATTTCCAAGTCCAGTGTCCATATTCCTATAATTACTGACAAAGTATCACTCGAGGTAGTGCAGTAGGAGCCAGTTAATCGTAGTAGAGCACCTCATTGCACTGTTGCCACTACCGAGACTGGCTTCACTAACAGCAACCTGTGAGCCCAATTGCTCGTGCCATATCCTATGACTGGTAGTAATATAGATTGGTGGTATACTCTTGATTATCTTCAAGGAAGCCAAAATTGCCTATTTGCAGTGGTTACAATTTTATTCATCAGATTTGTACCTTTTCTACATGCTTCCTTTACGTGTTGTGTAAAGTTATGGCATTGTTCCAGAAATACCCCTAGATATATCGTTACTCCACTTCTCCTAATTGTTACATCATTTAATTTAATTTTTCGATTTCTTATTAGGTCCCCATCCAACGGCAGTTACGTTCTTTTGTGAAGTTGTGGAGGGCTGCGTTACATTTGTCTTCTATAATTCTTTTGGAGTTACCACTTACAATGAACAGCACATCATCTACAAATGCCACCAGTCCGCTTATGTTACCGCTGTCGTGTAACTTCTGTAGTATGGGGTCTATTGCTACAGCCCAAAACTCCGGACTACACACACTGACCACTGTGGAAAGCCTTTTGTTGTTACCTTCATTAGTTTCATTCCTGGGCATCTTACAGAAGCACGTCACCTGTGGCAATAATCTCTCACGCAATTCTGGACTCTCCAAATCCCTAAGGCGACCAAAGAAAGACGGCCGATGTAGGTCATTGAAGGCGCCAGCAACATCGGTCGTCATTGCTAGGGCGTACGTAGAATGAGTATCTGTCGCTAGCGAAATTGCCTTATTAATTGCATCTTCAGTTGACTAGCCTCTTTTAAACCCGTATTGGTGAGGGCTTATCTCGCAAAGCAGGTTGTGATCTTGTAGTCTTTAGCATAATAGCTTTTCAAATCTCTTGCTGAGAACGTTCAAAAGACAAACTGGTCTGTAGGATTTGGATATAATAGGATCCTTTTCTTGCCCTTTACTAATTATTGTTACTTCAGAATTCTTCCACAGTGTCGGGGCCCTTCCTTGCAATACACACTCGTTGATCAGATCACACAAGTAACTATTTCATTGGTAACATAAGGCTTGTATTACTTCGGGAGGAATCCTGTCTTGTCCTGGAGATTTTTTTCTTTTTCAATCTTAAAATAATTTTTTTAATTTCTTCTTGTACGAAGGGGTACACAAGTATCTCGTTTCTATATTCTTCCCATAACATTTCCCTTAACCTACCCGATCGTCTTTCTTCTGCCATCGTCAGGAGGTACTTTCTCCATTAGCAGGGCGGTTGACTGTTTCCAGTTTTCTGTTACCGTTCTGAGGAGGTAGTGAACTCGAGTGCCGGGATCTGGAGCGAAGTTGACTTTCTAAACGATCACAGAAGTGTTCCGTCGAAATTTGAGTTGGCGCCCTGGGCAGGCCAGTCCATTTCAGGGATGTCACTGCCCACAGACTGTTGCCTCACAGAAGCTGCTTTATAACAGGTTTCATTGGCATGCCGATACAATCAGCGACTGTCTCTGAACTGCTCCTTTACTGTGGCAAGTACACAGTGCTGTAAAATGCATTCTTATCCTTCCACATTTAGTGTGTCTATTTTTATTTTTATTTTTTTTATGCAATAATGAGACCACAGCCTCACCATGAAAACACCTCCATATCGTAACACCAGCTCCCGTGTATCTCGCTGTTGGCATTATGCACAGTGGCAGTAAATAACTCATCTCGAGTCACCGATTGTCCCACGGGGGTGCTCTCGATGGCACCTTGAGCTGTCTTAATGTCAACTTCAGACCTGTGTAGATTACGAGCAGCTGCTCGTTTATTGTACCGCCGTTCTTTTTTACTCATTGCACACAGTCATTGTGCCACGTGGATTGCTGGTAGCAATTTAGAACTCGGGAGTAATTTTCTCCATTGATGTTATGCAATTTTTTTTACAACCGTCTTCTGCAATGTTCAGTGGTCCCTGTTTGTCAGTACACTGTGTGATCAAAAGTATCAGGACACCTGGCTGAAAATAACTTAAAATGCCAGGTAACTTAAAATGCTGGTATTCAGTGTGGTGTTACCCCAACCCTAGCATTGATGACCGCTTCCACACTCGCAGGCATAGTTTCAATCGGGTGCTGGAAGGTTTCGTGAGGAACGGCAGCCCATTCTTCACGGAGTGCTGCACTGAGGTATCGATGTCTGTCATTGCGCTTGGTATGAAGTCGGCGTTCCAAAACATCCCAAATGTGTTCTATAGGATTGAGGTCAGGACTCTGTGCAGGCCAGTCCATTACTGGGATGTTGTTGTCGTGTAACCACGCCGCCACAGACCGTGCATTATGAACAGGTGCTCAATCGTGTTTAAAGATGCAGTCGCCATCCCCGAATTGCTCTTCAACAGTGGGAAGCGAGAAGGAGCTTAAAACATCAGTGTAGGCCTGTGCTGTGATAGTGGCATGCAAACCAAAAAGGAGTGCAAGCCCCCTCCAAGGAAAACATGACCACACCACAACACCACCGCCTCCGAATTTTACTGTTGGCACTACACATGCTGGCAGATGATGTTCACTGGGTATTCACCATACCCACACCCAGCCATCGGATCACCGCATTGTGCACCGTGATTTGTCACTCCACACAACATTTTTCCACTGTTCAATGGTTCAGTGTTTAGGCTCCTCACACTGACTGAGGCATCGTTTGGCATTTACAGGTGTGATTAGTGGCTTATGGTCAGCCGCTCGATCGTGAAATCCAAGTTTTCTCACCTCCCGCCTAACTGTCGTAGTACTTGCAGTGAATCCTGATGCAGTTTGGAATTCCTGTGTGATGGTCTGGATAGATGCCTGGCAATTACACATTACGACCCTCTTCAACTGTTGGCGGTCTCTGTTAGTCGACAGACGAGCTCGGCCTGTACGCTTTTGTGCTGTACGTGTCCCTTCATGTTTCCACTTCACTATCACATCGGAAACAGTGGGCCTAGGGATGTTCGCAAGTGTGGAAATCTCGTGTACAGACGTATGACACAAGTGACACCCAATCACCTGACCACATTTGAAGTCCACGAGTTCCGTGAAGCACCCCATTCTGCTCTCTCGCGGTGTCTAATGACTACTGAGGTCGCTGATATGGAGTACCTGGCAGTAGGTGGCAGCACAATGCACCTAATATCAAAAACGTATGTTTTTAGGGGTGTATGTATACTTTTGATCACATAGTGTACATGAGGTCTACCTGGTCTCAGTTGAGCTGTGATCAGTCCTTCACATGTCCCCTTCACAGTCACATCACCAACAGTCCACTCGAGCAAACCTAGCGGGGTCGGAATGTTCGCAGCAGAGTGCCCCGAACATTACTCGGTGCTCGTCGGCTGCCCTAGAACGCGTGATGTAGGTGCCCAGAACGAGTCTAAACTTGACTGCCGCCATTTGTGACTCCAGCTATAAGGTGACGTTCGTGGAGTAGTCCACGTTCGGAGTCTCTGAAATTTCCTGGCAAACCCATTCTGCTGCCGCTGTCTCTGTACTGACAACACAGTACTCACCAACTTCTTTTATTTGTGCAGGTCCACCTGCAAGACATCTAGTGGTCAGTTGTGCATTACATACAGGTGTCGAATACTTTTGACCAGATAGTGTAAAACAATTTGCACCAGTACAGATTTTTCCTTCATTGTCTTCACAAAAACTTAAAGATGTGTCTTCGGACAGGTTCAGTGAATTGTAATGGTGGACTAGCATTCAGTTGACAGCAGTGAAAATAGGGGATAATGGAGGAATGTAGGACATTTAACACTTTCTTTGCTATATCTGTCAGAATATGAATAGTCTGTTGTCCCAAATGTAATGGTTTTAACATATGTAAATCTTACACGAATCTGTGCAAACTGTTAGAAAATCTAGCAATAGACTTACAATCAAATTTTTTTGTTATTAAATTTTCCACAATCAGATTTTTTTGTTATTAAATTTTCCACAAATGTAGACAGCATTTATAGTCAACGGATAGCTCCCAAAGTTTCCAGCTGGGTGGCAGTGTTAATATATTATTTTACAGATTCCTTCGTAATGCTGTTCCGGTAGGCAGTTGCTCCACATAGCAACTTTATTTTCTACGATACCTGGTGAAAATGAAACATCTGACCAGGTAACCAGATATTCCAATGGATAGGCATGGCCGAAGTAAGGAAGGTGTTTTCTTTGTACAGGGAGAGCTGGACAGTAGTGTTCATGTCGTGCTCGTATGCCACCGGCCTATTATTGAAACGGCACTGCTGGCACACAGTCAGAAGTGGGGAGACTACAGGGCTTTCACCGACAGGAAGGTACACAAATGGTGGTGTGGCTGTGTAACAGCTTGGAAAGATTGACAGATTGTTGGGAGATCAGAAGATGAATAAAGAAGTGAATGACACTAGAGCTGTTATAAATTTGTCAGAGAAAGAACTGGATTTGGCTATTATTTTGATCCCCCCTCCCCCAAAAGGATTGAACTTTGCACCCGTCTGGAGGACCATTCTGAAACGAGACCCTACAAATGATGGGCAGGATGTAATTAGAGTCCTAAAGCAAGGAGGAGGGAGGTTGCAAACCTGCCGGGACACTGACAAGTCCCAACTTCCGAGACCAAACGTGATTACGGTCAGAGGGGATGATGGTGAAACTGTGGTGTCGACACAGTGGTCCTGCCTGTGAACAAAGGGAATGCACTGGTGCTAATGTGTACCGACTATTGCCAACAAAAAATTGGCTCGCTGCTACGGGAATCGGCATGTAAGAAACTTGAGGAGGACTCAATCGTGATGGTGATGAGGAAAATAGTTACTTTGATGAAGAGCTCAGAACTTCGAGAAGACATGAGGAAATGACTGTATCCCAAGATACCAGTCATGCCAAAATCCACAAGAAAGGAATGCACCTGTGACCCATATTCGACACCATTAATGCGTGCTGTTAAGACTGGCCAAATATCTAGCTGTGCTTCTAAAAACCCCTTGTGGGACATTGCGGTCACTGTGTAAACAACTCGGTCGAATACTTGAATGTGCGTAAGGGTGTGTGACTGTGTACGACGTGCGGAAATGGGTACAGTGAAGCACAGATGAGAAGGGCGTAAAAATAAGTGTGGCATGCGGCAAATTAGGATAAGAAGTCTATCCTTCCTTACATGGAACCAAAAATGCAATGCTGCTTGTAAATTCCAACATCAAAACTTTCTTCCAACAATTGCGTAAATGGAGTACTTCGTTGGTTCCGCAAAAGGCTCTCCAAAACATCTACCAGGATTATACAGAATCCATTGTGGATGTGGTCGCTAATACATCAAAAAAATTCAGCGCTGGATCTCAAAATGATGTGAGGAATACATCATGTTCTAAGTATCTTGCACTCCGTCTTCAGGCCACAAGTGGCCAACCGGGACCATCCGACCGCCGTGTCATCCTCAGAGGAGGATTCTGATAGGAGGGGCGTGGGGTCAGCACACCGCTCTACCGGTTGCTATGATGGTATTCTTGACCGAAGCCGCTACTATTCGGTCAAGTAGCTCCTCAATTGGCATCACGAGGCTGAATGCACCCCGAAAAATGGCAACAGCGCAAGGCGGCCCGGATGGCCACCCATCCAAGTGCCGACAACACCCGACAGCGCTTCGGTGATCTCACGGGAACCGGTGTATCCACTGCGGCAAGGCCGTTGCCTCTAAGTATCTTGCAGTTAGATAAAATCTTGCATCAGTGGATGTAAATTCAGCTTCATTGCTTTTATACATTTTGTATCCTGGACTGGTTTCCAGAGACTGGAATTATGTTGTAGCACTTTACTGAATAATATAAGGAAGACATTTTTCTGTGTAACGTTACAGTACATTAACTAGAGAACTTTACAATAAACTGGTTCAGACTGTACTGTACTTGACAAACGCTGAACTAAGATTGGAACATGGGATGTCTACCGTGTCATCAATATTACTATAATGGTTTCATTGCATTGTCTTAGTTAACATACGGCATTGATTGGTTTCAGAATAGTTTGCAGTCATTCTGAGAAATTATGCTGTATGGCCTTTTGTGACAATGTTTTTTAACTAATACACAAACAATTTTCAAATTACAACATAAAATTTAATGCAAACACAATTTCCACTTGTGTGTGTAAATTACGTTTTGCAAAACACGTGACTTTTGATGTAGAGAAATGCTGACTCGATACCAGTACTATTTACATGGTGACATTGTCAAGAAAAAGTTTTTTTGTTTTTGTATTTACCAAATAGTATCATGTAGCAACGTTAGTTCCTCTTCTTTCCTTGTTGTTTTCTATTTTTCCAGTACTCCTTCATCTTCTCCCCATGTTGTCTTTTCCTTTCTACTGTCCATGTTTTTCCCTTTTTCTTATTTCTTCTGCATTGAAACACTTCTAAATTTGTTATTTATTCTTAAAAAGATTCCTTTGTGTTATGTCCAATTCTTTGATGTTGTTTCTTCCTACAGATCTTTCTTTATTGCTATAATCCAAGCTACTGTCAAGTTTCTTCTTCCAGAAATCCAGCAATAATTGTTTTGCAAGCCTGCTGTCACTCATTTGGTAGAGGTGTTCAAAAAAAGATTAATCTTCTTTTAGCCATTGCTTCTGATATTTTCTCTCTATTTTTTGTAAATCTCCTCATTAGTTCTCATTTTGGAGCCATATGTTGTTTGTATTGCACCCATTATTTGTCTAATAATCCATCTTTTGGGCACCTCTATTCTCCAGCTTATATTTCATTGTTAGGCATTCACTTATGTATAAACATTCTGATCATATGCTTGTGGCTTAGTGTTTTAATTTTGTTTTTCTTGGTATGTGTTTCTTGTTGTAAATGTCCTTTGTCAAACCATATGCTCTCTCCAGTTTTTTAACTGTTAAATCTATTGCAAATTTTTCTAGTCTATTCTGTTATACAGTTTCTCCAAGATACATAAATTTACTCACTCACGCTATTTTACCTATTTGTGTTCCAATGAATATTGGTGCTTTATTATATTTGTCATGAATTTTGAGACCACTTCCATTTGCTATTTCTTCCAGAAGAATTATTTGGGTAACTGCGTCTGTCACATTTTCTGAAAGTATACCAAAATGGTCTGCAAAAGCCAGACAGTTTACCTTTATTCCATTTGATTTCCTCCCTAATTTACTAATTTGTATAATACTGCTGTATTGACGATCCGAAGTTAAGTGTCAAATGCAGATTGATTTAAAGTTCAAATAATAGTGAAATATGAATGCAAATTTAAATAGTGCACACAGTGTGCGAGTAGAATACGCTGATGCCATATAGGGTGTTAAAGTTGATACAGAATTGATCAAATCGGTAAGTGTAATTTCACTGTGGCACATTACGTGTATGACAGGGACTCTCGCACAGAACAGTTAATAGTGGTGGGGCATGGCATAAATGAAGATCACACACGAGGACACCAAATTGCTGTGCTGAGCCACTGGTTTTTGGACCACATTATAAAGAATCTGTAGAAATAAGGACTAAGTCAGTTTCAGATCCAGTGGGACACCGAGGTATCTGACTTTTTCACAGGGTGATTTGACATCTGTGCCAATTTTTGTGCAGGTCCTTTGGTCTGCGTGGGAAAAGAACAGCCTTGCATTGTTGACGTTTAACTTAGTGTACAACTTCTGTGGCCATGGCTTGACAGTTCTGAATGCAGTCTTTAGTCGTGAGTTGGTGTTTGGCGACTGCCCGTTCAGTGGCGCAACAGTTAAGCCATCAGCGTTGTGGCTACTATCACTGATAGAGAATAGCTACTCAATATTTATAGTCCGAATAGGGTAAAATTTAATCTCTGAGCAGCACCTAATGGAAAACTGTACAGTTGTGTAAAATTGTGTTTGGAATGTGTGGCTTTTTCTGGCAGGGGAGAGGAAAAGGTTGTAAGAAGCAAAACAAAGAGACTGAAGGATATAATAAAGGTCTACCAGGACAGTGGGTCAAGGGTGGTTTTTTATGGATGGGGTAAGAAGGAAAAAATGAATTAATGGATCTGGATAAGGTTTGAAAGCCTGAGAACTTAAATATGCCAGAGATGTAATTAGTTGGTCATAGAGGAATGTAAATATTTCACAAATTAGCTGGAAAATGGGAGTGATTGATCTGTGTGTAGGAGACATGATAAACAGAAAAAATAGCAAATAAATAAAACATAAAGAAAAGGCAAGCTGAGATAATCACTGTCGGTCAGTGTTAGTGCCGGTGAGGAAGTGGAGAGAGAGAGAGAGAGATTGAGGAAAGTACTCTGACCCAGGTCCAACATCACATCATGTAAATATGGACAGAAACTTAGGAAACCCGTACTCCCTCATAGGGGGGAAAAATCAGTTATTTTACATATTCAACAACTCACAATTAAACAGCAAAATCTTACGCATCATGAACAGAATCTGAAGTGAAAAAAAAGTATCGAGGAAGTCATTGTTGACTCACTGGTAAGTATGTGGAGTACATACAGATGCAAGATAGATTATACTTAGTTAATATACATCACCATCTATACTCTGCAAAACATTGTGAAGGGCACAGCAGAGGGTATTTCCCATTTTACCATCTTTACGGTCTTTTCCTTCCGTATTTGCACACGGAGCACGGGAAGAATGACTGTTTAAACTCCTCTGTGTGTGCTCTGATTATTCTAACCTTGACCCCACAATCCTTATAACAGTGATTAGGAGGGAGCTGTAGTATGTTCCTGGAGTCGTCATTTAAAGTCGGTTCTCGAAACTTCGTTAACATACTTTCTCGGGATAGCTTGCGTCTATCTTCCAAGCTTCTGCAGCATCTCTGTCTCTCTCCCACAGGTCAGACAACATGTGACCATTCGTACTGCCCTTCTCTGTACCCGTTCAATATCCCCCATTAATCTTATTTGGTATGGGCCCCACACACTTCAGCAATATTATAGGATGGTTCGTACAAGTGATTCGTGAGCAATCCCCTGGTTAGACTGATTGCACTTCCTCAGTAGTCGACTGGTAATCTGAAGGCTGCCACCTGCTGTACCTGCAAGTAAGCTTGTGTGGTAATTGCATTTCATACCACTACAAACTACGGGAAAGCAGGTTAAGATGGTACGGACGCTTCATGCGCAGTAAGGCAGACTCAGTGGCCAGAGCAGCTATGCACCTGGCAGACTCAATCAATGGACTGTGTCGAGAAGGATACGAAATTCATCAATTCCACCTATGAAGGTGCCCTCAACTGACACAAAGGGTAGGCGCAAATTGAGACGCGTATAGCATGTGTGACATGACACGATACTACAGCGCGACACGCACTTGCCGCACGAGTCATGCTGGTCCAAACCTTTATTGTGACGCGTACACCATACTTCACACGTGCCGACTGGCGACGCTCTGCGCTGACAGAACCAAAGCGTGTGCAACCTGTTATCTTTCTCGAACGATTATACAGAAACTATTCTCTGAAAATATATGATTTTTGCCTTACTTGTAGCGTTATATGTCAGCTTCGTGGCGAAGTGCCCATGATCTCGCTAATGACCATTCATATTGTGATGTACACATTTTAGTAAGACACTATGCAAAACTCAAAAATTTTGCAAAGAAAATTAGAGGTCACTATGATTTTGCGTTAGGGACGTGTTACACCATATGTTGCTGCGTTTGAAATTTAGCTAACATGCTGAACTTTTGTTTAGACTTGGGAGGAGGTCTCTATCTGCCTCCGATCTCGAGAAAATGGATCCCATGTAGTGCGCTCACTTCCGATCTCACGCCCGCGAGAATGAAATACTTGCAACATCTCTCATATCTCCTAAACCGCTCGAGACATTGAAACGAAAGTTTGGCGAATGGTAGCACACAAGGAGGAGAGTGTTTTGCCAATTCTTAAACACACAGAGCTTTCTTATCTATGGTGATATATCAGTACTTATACTTCCCTTTTTATTTATTTCACTCCAGTGATTAATTTTTTAAGAGTTATCGACAGCTAGCGAAACGAGAGCTTCCTAGTATGAAAATAAATATGGAATTTCTTCTTTTATGTTATTGCAAACTGACACTATGACATTTTTCATAAGCTATTGAGCTCTGTGATTGCCAATTACTTGTTTAATTAGGTACTCTGTTTTGGAATTCTGTCTCAGTAGCTGCTGTGAGATGAGTTTGGCAAATTACACTGTGGCAAAGGAAGTAAAATTAAACCAGTCACCAAGAGAAATGTGGCCGTTACTCACAAACGGTGATACTTCTTCGAATGAGGAAAGGTTAAAAACTCTCACAAAAATAGATTGCCAGTTCTGTTGGAATTTTGGTGGAATCCCCGCAACCCATCGTATATTTAACACTGAGAGACTGGAATGGAAACTTACCAAAGGATTTTATTCCTTCTCATGATCTGAGCAGTATTAAAATAATGACGAGTGTTCCTTCAGGTGGAATGATAGGCACATGCCAGATACCGGTTACTCACCTACGGCTTGCCAAACTGACAATGTGTGATCCCAAATAAAATAGTTGTTATTGAGAAAAATAAATAATTGATCTGTCGCACAACACAATGGTCAGTGCATTGTCAGCAGCGGAGGACAACGCGTGACAGGAATGCACAAGCTATCCATGTCTGCCTTGTGAGTTGGAGTTCGAAAAACATTGTCATGAAAGTAGATCTGCCTTTGTCAGCAGTATTAAATATTTCTAATCGTGACACTCTTTTAGGATATTCCTACTTTCGTAATAATGCCGACCATTTTCTTCATTTGTGTAGCTTGTTGTATAATTAGTTTATTAATGCTGATAATTTGCATGCAACAATTGAAATGCTTTTCCTCATCACGGCGAACCAATTAAAACATTGTTATTTGTGACAGCTTTTCGACTGTTTCTAGCTTGCAGTGGAAATGTGATGTTGACATGCATGTAGTACAGTGTGTTGTCGTATTCAATTATTACATCCGTACCAGAGTAATCGCAGTAGGACTTCTGTACTTCAGATGTTGGACGCTTTTTACCAGGAGCACAAAGGGATCACACCTGCGGAGATTATCTCTTTCTGAATTTTTGTAACAGATCATACAGATATGCCAGCATACTAGGCAGGGAGAAGATAACCTTGTTTTACTTTCCTGCCTTGATTCTTAATCACATGATTTTGTAATATTCCTTGCTTCCTTATTCACTACCCTCTGTCCCTTCTTGCGATCTGAAAACATTACGGAGGCATATGATACAATTCCAGCGGCCAATGGTTCATCAGTTACTGAAGTGTGCATTTTTCTTGATGGAAGAAAAACAAAACAAAACTATACAGATATAAATAACAGAAAAATATAATGCACTAACGAAGAAAGCTGGAGCGTTTAAATGGCAAAAACGAAACACTACACAAAGGCAATAAAATTTAGTATACAGTAAGGCAAAATTTATCGCATGGGCAATACTACCACTGCTCATATGAACCATTCCGTTGTCAGCATATGGCCGGGCTACTTTTCCGCTCCCCGCCTCAAATTTCCCACGGTGCTAGCGAGGCACGCGTGCCGCGTGGCGTGAGAAACTGTGCCTCAACCACAACGCCGCGCGACCTGGCGCAGGCGCGTGTCGCTTTCCAGTCGCGTCGCGTCGCAATTTGCGCGGTCCCATTTGAACCTGTGATGTTACAAAAACACGCACTGCGCTGCGTCACACCACACGCGTTATACGCATCTCAATTTGCGCCTAGCCAAATGGAGGCAGATGCGTGAACGAGTGCTAGTACGGGATAAATGCTAAGGAGAAGAAGATATCACTACAAAGTGTTACACCCAGGTATTTTTCTGAGTTGTAACTCATTGACACTGTAGTCACGGGACACAACACTTCTTTTTAAGTTTTGTGAAGTGTATAATTTTTCTTTTCTGAACATTTAAAGTAAGTTGCAAGTCTTTGCATGACTTAGAAATCCTATAAAGATGTGACTGAATATTTGTCCAGCTTTTTTCAGGTAGTGCTTCTTTATAGGCAACTGACCCGCCAGGTTAGCCGAGAGCGCTAATGCACTGCTTCCTGGACTCGGGTAGCTGCACCGGCCCCAGATCGAATCTTCCCGGCTGATTAATGATGCGGGCCGGTGTGCCGGCCAGTCTGGATGTGGTTTTTAGGCGGTTTTCCACATCCCCCAAGGCAAAGACCTATCTGGTCCCCACGTCCCGCCTCAGTTACACGACGCACAGACGTCTGAACACATTTGCACTATTCCACGGATTACACTAGACACAGACAGCTGGGGTACTCTCATTCCATCCCGGGGGTTACGGGGTGGTGGCAGGAAGGGCATCCGGCCACCCCTTAACATTAACACTGCCAAATCTGTACCTATCCGAGCCGCGTGCGCAACCGCGAGATGAAGGCGCAGGCGATAGAATATAATAGAACTTCATTATAGGCAACTGCAACCTCTGTGAAATGTCCTACATTATTGTTAACATTGTCCACAAGGTCATTAATATACCGTATGAACAGTAAGGGTTACAACACACTTTCGTGGTACACACCTGAAGTTACTTATACTTCTCTCGAGGATCCTCCAACCTAGATCCACTGGGGGCCAAACCGTATAATAACCCTGAGTTCGGTGTGGGGCGGTGGTGGGGTGGGTGGACTGCTGTGCCCTGTTGTGAACCACTGAGGGCTACGACAGGACGAAGCATCGCCGTCGTTTCTAGATCCCTTGTTTAATACATATATACATACATACAAGGCAAAGGTGAGGTGAAGGTAGGAAATTAAGGAGATGGGGCTAGGATAAGTTGAAAGAGCAAGAGGGGTAAAATATTGGGATCCAAAGGCTATTTAAAATTTGTATAGAAACCAGATGACAGTTATAAGAGTCGAGAGGCATGAAAGGGAAGCAGTGGTTGAAAAGGGAGTATGCCAATGTTGTTCAGTCTGCACATTGAGGAAGTAGTAAAGGAAACAAGAGAAAAAAAAATAGATTTGGAATTAAAGTTCAGGGACAAGAAATAAAAACATTGAGGTTTGCCGATGACATTGTAATTCCATCAGAGACAGCAAAGGACTTGGAAGAGGAGTTGAGTGGAATGGACAGTGTCTTTAGAGGAGGATTTAAGATGAAAACCAGCTAAAGCAAAACTAGGGCAATGGAATTAAATCAGGTGATACTGAGAGAAACAACAAACTTAAAGTAGTAGATGAGTTTTGCTGTTTGGGCAGCAAAATTACTAATGATTGCTGAAGTAGAGGGAATATAAAATATAGACTGGCAATGGCAAGGAAAGCGTTTCTGAAGAAAAGAAATTTGTTAACATTGAATATAGATTTACTTGTTAGGAAGTCCTTTCTGAAGCTGTGTGTCTGGGGTGTAGCCATGTTTGGAAGGAAACATGGACTATAAGCAGTTTTGACAGGGAGCGATTAGAGGCTTTTGAAACCAGGTGTTACAGAAGAATGATAAAAATTAGGTGGGTCAGTCATGTAACTAACGAGGAGGCACTGAATAGAATTGGGGAGAAAAGAAATTTGTGGCATAGCCTGGCTAATAAGAAGGTAATGGTTGACAGGAGACATTATATGAAATGAAGGGATCACTAGTTTAGTGTTAGAGGTAACTTTGTGGTGTAAACATTGTAGAGGAAGACAAAGAGGTCAATACAGTAAGTAGATTCAGGGGGATGTAGGTTGCAGTAGTTATTTGGAGATGAAGAGGCTTGCTCAGGATAGAGTAGCATGGAGAGATGCATCAAACCAGTCTTCAGATTGAGGATGACAACAAAGCAGCAGCAGCAACAACAACAGCAGCAGCAGCAGCAAATAAGTGAGACTGTCCTGACACATAGGCAACATTTCTGGTGCTGCCTTGGTTCAGCAGGCATTTTGTCTGGATGTGAGTAGTCACAGAACACAACCCAGTGGTAGATGACTTTTATTAAGTTCAAAATATTGTGCAAGATGCTGAAAGCTCACCTGTGACTGATTATTGCTTTCTCCTTACAACTTTCACGTGTGAAATATGTGATCTTGTTGGTACATTAACTTAAAAGTTCACCTGTGGGAGCTGCATGTAATATTTGGTCTTATGCCCAAGGGAGACTTGCGATCGTAGACCTCACAACCCCAAATTGGATTCTCATAATGGAAATGATAAGGCCGCAAACGCTGCGGTACTGACGACCCAAAATAAACTTGACAATTTGTATGATTGGGCACATGGGTACCGTATTTACTCGAATCCAAGCCACACTTTTTTTCCGGTTTTTGTAATCCAAAAAACCGCCTGCGGCTTAGAATCGAGTGCAAAGTAAGCGGAAGTTCTGAAAAATTTTGGTAGGTGTCGCCACAACTAACTTTTGCCGTCAAATACATGTAGCGCAACACAGGTATGCTTTGCAGGCACAAAGATAAATACTGGTGCCAAAACCTCTGTGTCAGTAAATAAATTAAAAGAAAAGGTAAAAGAATGTAAACATTATGCCATGTATTCTTTCGTGTTTGCTGCTATCTCATTTAAATCCTGTCTGCGTAATAAACTACGAAACTGGAGAGAGACAACAGGAAACGCGGAAGAATATACATATCATGTCATGTTTATATTCATATTATGCTGAATAGTGATACAGTCAGAAATGAAGCACAGCATTTGACTAGATTTTTAAATCTAAGATGACTATAATATCTGTGCAGAACGTAATGTACTAAAGAGGCGTCTTCAAATATTTCCAAACAGAGAAAAATTTTCGCTAAACTCTCGTTCAGAACATCTTCTATCATACGCAGTCTATTATTTGGTTCTTGTTGATCATTATCAAAGAAAGCATCAGTGTAAGTAACAAAAAATAGCAGTCTCTTGCCATTGTTTCGCTTATGAGACAGTTCCCCCCCCCCCCCCTTTTTTTTTAAATTGTAAGCCGCGGTAGTGCACACTAAAGCAAGCCATGCCATTAGCGATGACAGGTTGTGAACCTTCAGTATCAGAATGCAACAAACAATGCATGACATAGCACAATAATGCATTTTCAGCTTAGAGTGACGTAAACCCCTATAGCAAAGAGAACGGCACTTATCAGATCAAAGCAAAATAAGCAATCGATTCAAACCAGACGAAGCACGCGAAAAAGGAAGGGCACCCATGTAAATACGGACGGAGCGCCTGACACATAGCAATGGCTACTTGGTAAAACTTAACTGTTAAGCTTACGACTGGAACCAAACTACTGTAGCTGTTACTTCATCCATTCGACCTCAGTTGTGTTTCACGTTACAATGGACCAAGTTTGTTTCGATTTGGAGGGGTGGTATAAAACTTTTCTCTCGCCTTGAATTTAGAGTCTCAAATTTCAGGAGCGGCTTAGATTCGGGAAATTTTTTTTCCCCTTGATTTCGAGTCTCATTTTTCAGGTGCGGCTTAGATTCGAGTGTGGCTTAGATTCGAGTAAATATGGTACTTACATGATTCACAGTTGATTAGCCATTTTCAACATTATTACTCATACATACAATTAGAACATTAAACAATGAGATTCCATAAGAATTATTTGACCACTGGCCATACACAATTGTTCTAATAAGAAGCAGCAACAGCAGTTGGTTAAGGCTGAAATGTTCCAAAGTGCTGAGCCTTCATTCGCATGATGGGAAAAATCCCAGTTACGGTATAAGGTAAAATCTCTATTCGCCTTTTTGTTTTGGCAATCTGCGGACCACTGTAATTTGTGGCTGCCTTATTTCTTCTTGTCTTTTTCCTTGTCCAATATGCTTTCACTCTAATATTTTGGAACTGTCTTCATGCTTCTGCCCATGATAATTTTCTTCTGGATCTTAGTTTTGTTGTCAAAACCTGTAACAATGTGGATTTTTTTATTTAAAAATCTTGGGTCCAGCGTGCTTTGGTTCTTTTGTTCATTAGAAACTGTATTATTTGTGTGTTCACCTCCCTTGTCCCAAAGAACATGCTCCTTCTTTTCCTGATGATATTTGAGATTCTCTCTAACTTGGTACACAGTTCTTGGTTTGCTAGTCTTCTAAACTGACTATCTTCCATTCTTAGAGATCCCAATATCCTGAGAATTTTTTGTTCACTTGTGTTGGTAGGTTAAGAATTTCTGCTATGTGCAAGGCTTCAGGACAGATCACTGCTGGGAACCTCTCAATTTTGGATTGTTTGAAATATTCATATTATTATAGACGTGTACAGTTAGTTGTATGCTAAATTAATTTTGTGTATTCATGCTCCCAGTGCTTTCTTTCCTGTCACCCCAGTTTCCATCCATTCTACCAGGTATCTAAATCTTCCCATCTTCTGAATTTTCCCTCCTCCTATTATCATCAATCTATGAGCTAAAAACTGGAATGTTAAGAAATCAGCCTTATGCAAACACAATTAATTTATTTTTATATTTACCCAGACATGTTTCGACACCAATGTGTCATCTTCTGTGGGTCTAAGCCAAGCATTTCTCACGAAGCTCTACGACAAATTCAAGAATAGAAGAGTACAACTGTATAAAACTATCCTCAACATCAGGTTTAACAAAATCTAAGTAATAACATAACCCCTAGTAAAATCGATGTATAACAATACAGTTCAGTTAGCGATGCAATTTTAAGAAATAAAAATGAGATCCACTGAAGATGACACATTGGTGTCAAAATGTGTGTGGGTAAATGTAAAAATAAACTAATTGTATTTGCATAAGGCTGATTTCCTAAAAAATCCAGTTTTTAAATCGCAAACATGGAATAATGTAAAGAAGAGCTTCAAACCTTAGTAAAATGAGTATCTATGAGCTACCTTGCTGCTTGTCATATACTGCATGTTCTGACTAGAGATCTATAAGTATGCTGTAGCAGCTCGTCTCTGTAGTTGTGTGGTTTGGTTAATTTCTTCGAATGATTGCGACAGTTTCACAATATTGGCTGTGAATGGTACGCAGTCCACCCGTATTCCTTTTTTATTGCAACCCAGTCGTATTCCACACGTTCTTATTACTTCTTGTCACCACTCCATCACCACCTTATCAAGTACACAGTTAAAGAGTAAAGGGAAAAGTCCGTATCACCCCACGTTTAATCTTGCAGGCCTGTGAAACTTTTGCTCTGAATTTGACTGTGGTGTATGACACTTCTGAATGTTAATTTTTTGTTGAAATATCACTATGCACAACAATTTGTAAAAAAAAAAAAAAGTGATACACCATTCTTCAAGAACAAAGGCCCCACTTATCTTGTGATTACTGGTTCTTCTTTACAGAGAGATGGTGTGCAATGTCTTTCTTTATTGTTTAGACTTGTTCCACCAACTCAGTGCAGACTGTTGCTGAGTTGATCTCCTTCAGATGAAGAAAATGAATTAGCTTGCAGTACTCCACATCGTGAAAGAGCTGTGCAGTTTTGTTTTGGGTCCTGTAGCAGCACACTATGGTACTGTGGTTCAATCTCTACCATTTTATCTTTATTAGGAGGCAGAGTTAGTACTGTTCGTAGCTGAGACAAGCATTGTTGTCAAGCTGAGCAAAGGACTGACAGAGGGAATAATATATGATGTCTTTATGACAGTTACTGATTGGTTTTGCACAAATGGGGTAGCTTCAAACTTTCAAAAAACGCAGTTCGTCCAGTCTTATACCATGAAAAATATTTCACCTCCTGTTAAACTAGTATAAGTACAATAAATAATAGGCAGGGTAGAAAATTAAAAGTTCTGAGGTGTGCATATTGATGGGAACTTGAACTGGAAAAAACATGTACTAGACCACCTAAAATGTTTAAGTTTGGCTACTTTAGCTGTAATGATAATTGTCAACTTCAGAGGTGCAGAAGTCAAAATGTTAATGTGTTTTGCATATTTTCATTACTTAATGACTTATGAGATAATATTCTAGGGTAACTCCACACTTAGGGAAAAAGAAGCCATTACACAACAGAAAGTAATTAGAATTGTGTGTGGAATCGCACACATACCAATTAGAGGTATCTGTTTAAGCAGCTGGGAATATTAATTACAGTACATAATAATCACTTACAAATTTGTTGTCAACAATTTACTGGAGTTTGGGAATAACAGGGAGATTCACAACTACAGCCAAGAAAGAAAACCAATCTGCATTACCCTTTAATGTGTCTAATTTTGGCCCCAAAACTGATGAAATATTCATCTATAAAATTGTCATCTACTCGCAGAAATAAAGTGTCTTGCAACCAGCAGAATGTTTTCAAATGTAGATTAAAGGTGTTTTTCCTTAAAATGTCCTTATTTACATAGAACAAGTCTTGAAGAAAAATAGTTAGTCATTTCTACATTAAAACAACCTTTCAGTGGCTAATGTGTGATTGGCATCTTCTACATCATAATGTTTATCGTGAATGATCTACAGAACAAGTAACGAACCAATCTTTAGTCAACAGTAGACCTGCAATAACTGGAACTTTGTCAGGTAACTAACTACATGTATGTCACAGTTGGTAAGTGTTAGGTATACTAGTGCAAAGTGAATCCAGAATGGTTGGACTCAAAGAAACTAGGCCCAGTAATGATGCGTGTAATTCTTAATAAATGAAATATGACTGTAGCAAGACCAGTGACAGCTAATTGAGTAGAACATACATTAATTGTGCAGTGTAAAAGTAGTGGACATAGTACAAGTAAATTGAATGTAAGTGAACCTGAAAAATCATTTCTAAGATCCTATCAAAGATTAACATTTAGGGTTCATCAAAATTTGTTTTTTGGCGGCGGGGAGGGGGGGGGGGGGCAGTGTGGCATCCCTCTTTGTATTACTCAAATAGCCTAGTGAACTTTTTGCAGTCTGTTTCTTAAATAAGAATTAAACTAGGTAAGTGCTGAACTACATATCTCGTAGGAACTTAATGTTATGCCTGTCACAACCACATGCTTTTGATAATCACAGAAGATACCAACACACTGTATTTTAAGATTAAAGATTTTATGGTGTGTTCTGTAAATGTATAAGTAGCTGACTCAGTTGGTGGCTCTTTTTATTGAGTAATGGCATATTTTCTCAAGTATAAGACAAGGTTTTTTCCCAAATTCGTCATTCGAAAAATACAGGGCCACCTTATATTCGCAGATTAAACGAGTGCTGATGAAGTTAACATTTTTACACTGTTTAATACGGTATATAGGGATCATCTTACATTTGCAGATGAAGCTTTGGCTATCGAGGTCACGTGCGGATTTATTTTGAGGAATGCAGAAGAGCACAGGGCTCAGAAAACAGTACTCGTATTCCAACAGGCTCGAGGTTATGCAGTATGCCGAAGCACTCGATACAGTATCGACATTGCTCGAACAGTGACGTCTGACTCGACAACAGTCTACTGCTCTGCTTACAATTTGACAGTATTCTAAAACACAGAAGGAAATAGCATTAAATTCTGTCATTTTACAAATGCTTGTTGTATTTGAACAGGTTTGCTTTGAAAGCTGTCATCCATGCTGATTTTTAAATAAAGCTAATATTCAAATGTGAAAATGGTGTCCTTCAGAAAACATTAATTGATTGTGAACCCAGATCAAGATTTTACTTGATTATGAGAGACTGTAATGATTTTACTAAGTGGGTTGCAAATTCTGTTGCTGTTCACAATTGGAATACTGGGTAAAATCGTTTCCAGCTTTTAATCTTCTCTAGAACATGAAGGTGACATTCAAATGAAACAAAAAGGAAAATTAATGCAGAATGAAATGTCTAAGAAATGAAACAAATCATATTAATATTGTTGTGGCGAGAATTGTATTAGTTGCTGCTGTTACATATGACTTGCACCCTAGATGATGTTGCAGTCAGTGTTCAGCAGTTGGTCAAGCACGCACTACAGAAGGGTTGAAGAGGAGTAACTCTGGTACCAGTTTGGCTGAGAACCAGAGAAGTGCAGGGAGGGCAGTAGTAATTGGGCAGAAAATTGTCATGTTGCCAGCTGTGAGAATCTATACTGTGTACTTCGGCTTTTAAATTGCAGTTTGCCTGAATCCATTTGTGATCGAAAGTGAACTGACTTTAAAATTTGACAAAGACTCAACAACAGTATTCATTTCTGCAGGAGATGTTATAGGTCTAGATAGGGTCCAGTGACATATTTTGTGTTGCAATGATGTTTGTTGATGCTCACTGTGATGCATGACTGGAATGAAAGGGGGTGTGGCAGATGCTTCTACACAGCCAGTGAGAGAGTGGCAGGCAGATGATATGCTTGAAACAAGCGTCATTGTAACATTCTCCTGTCAGTTGTTGTTGTTGTTGTTGTTGTTGTTGTTGTTGTTGTGGTTGTGGTCTTCAGTCCAGAGACTAGTTTGATGCAGCCCTCCATGCTACTCTATCCTGTGCAAGCTTCGTCATCTCCCAGTAACTACTGCAACCTACATCCTTCTGATTCTGCTTAGTGTATTCATCTCTTGGTCTCCCTCTACGATTTTTACCCTCCACGTTGCCCTCCAATACTAAATTTGTGATCCCTTGATGCCTCAAAACATGTCCTACCAACCGATCCCTTCTTCTAGTCAAGTTGTGCCACAAACTTCTCTTCTCCCCAATCCTATTCAGTACCTCCTCATTAGTTATCTGATCGACCCATCTAATCTTCAGCATTCTTTTGTAGCACCACATTTCAAAAGCTTCTATTCTCTTCTTGTCTAAACTATTTATTGTCCACGTTTCACTTCCATACATGGCTACACTCCATACAAATACTTTCAGAAATGACTTCCTGACACTTAAATCTATGCTCAATGTTAACAGATTTCTCTTCTTCAGAAACGCTTTCCTTGCCATTGCCAGTCTACATTTTATATCCTCTCTACTTCGACCATCAGTTATTTTGCTCCCCAAATAGCAAAACTCCTTTACTACTTTAAGTGTCTCATTTCCTAATCTAATTCCCTCAGCATTGCCTGATTTAATTAGACTACATTCCATTATCCTTGTTTCGCTTTTGTTGATGTTCATCTTATATCCTCCTTTCAAGACACTGTCCATTCCATTCAGCTGCTCTTCCAGGTCCTTTGCTGTCTCCGACAGAATTACAATATCATTCGAAAACCTCAAGGTTTTTATTTCTTCTCCATGGATTTTAATTCCTACTCCTAATGTTTCTTTTGGTTCCTTTACTGCTTGCTTGATATGTAGATTGAATAACATTGGGATATGATGTGAAATTTGGGATAGGCTACAACCCTGTCTCACTTCCTTCCCAACACTGCTTCCCTTTCATGCCCCTTGACTCTTACAACTGGCATCTGCTTTCTGTACAAATTGTAAATAGCCTTTCTCTCTCTGTATTTGACTCCTGCCACCTTCACCTTGTCAGTATAGAAGCGAAATCTGACATGTACTCCGATAAAAACAGCTGTTTTTGCGGGTCCCACGTTAACCACAACCTGAGAAATTGCAGCTTATTGAGAGGAAACAGCCAGATATTTGTGACAACATAGATATAAATTTCACAGCTGTGGTATTAGGATGGTGGTGGTGGTGGTGGTGGTGGTGGTGGTGGTGGTGGTGGTGATTAAATGTAGTGATTCAACAGATGACAGGGCTGTTAAGCGAAAAATGTAGAAAAGAAAATAGTCCACAAATTAACTTTAACCTTTTTTTTTTTTATTTCTCCTCATATTAACATAATGTAGATATTCAATAAATGGCATAAATTTTTGAATGCTTTATGTGAAACAATTTGTAATTTTGTTTAGTGATAATATGTTAAAAATAAATTTTTCTCAAGGAATCTCTAAAAAAAATGGGGGTGGGGGAGGTGTCTTATAATCAGAGTCATGTGATACTCAGATACGGTATAATCAGGGTCATCTTATACTCGAGTTAATACGGTACTCAGAATTCTTTTGATATGTTGAAGACTTTCTGCCTTTGTATTGTATTCTACATTTTTTGATCTCTGCCAGAGGTCATCATTGGGGATAAATACAGTACTCGGAATTCTTCTGATATGTTGAAGACTTTGTGTCTTTTTATTTTATTGTACATTTTTTGAGGCCTGCAGAGGTCACCACCGGTGTCAGCCTCTGTAAAAGTGTAAGACAATTTTGGGACGAGATCTCACTACGTACGGATATGCCTTTCCCGATACTCACCCGTCCGCGCTCGTCCGACAGACGGAGGAGCGCTTCCTGCCCGGGTTCCGTGCCTCGGTGGGCTACGTACGGCTCCTGGCGGAACTGGACCTGCTGAGGGAGCCGGGGTCGGGAGGCGTGGGCGCCGGCCCCGGCGGGCACGGCCACGGCGACGACGAGGAGGACTCGGCCGAGAGCAGTCTCTCCGACAACGTCAGCCTCGCCAGCTTCGAGTCCGACTCCGCCACCGTCCCCGCGCCGGCGGCTGCGGCCGCTGCACTGCTGTCCGACCCGCTGGTGCTCCACGGTACAGGTACGTGTCCGCCCGCTCCCTCCGTACTGTCACTCACCCTCCTACGGAGTGACTACGCAGAAACGGACGGTGAAATTTCATCATTTTTTTCACTTACTAATGGCAGCATTTGTTGCTATAGGTACACTTTTCTTCACAAGTAAGAGAGATGGTTTGATGAATTTTGTACAGCATACAAACCATACTCAAAGGTGTATGAAACTCTAGAATTTTACAAATCTATTAAAAACTGTGGTAAAAATTGCGATAATTAACTACAAAATTTGATTTTTTTCTAAACATAAAGTTTAAAACGTAACAGCTCATTCATTTTTTCATAAATTAAATAGATTCTAGAGTTTCAGACACCTGTAAGTATGGTTTGTGTGCTGTGCAAAATTCATCAAACAGTCTCTCTTACTTATGAAGAAAAGTGTACCTAGAGCAACAAATGCAGCCAATAACAAGTGATAAAATGATGAAATTTGTAAAAAAAAAATTATTTTGTTATGTTTTTGAACTTCCGCTGCTACGAGTGTGAATCCTGAATCTTTCCTGGCCACGCTGACAAAGTTTTTTGAATTTACTTGTAAAAATACAGAGAGTCGAAATTAAAATGTTCTGTGGTGCCTCTCCTGCTCTAAGTCAGCCCATTTGACGTCCTAACCCCCTTAAATCAATGTTTCACGGCATTTTATCAGAGAACTGTGAATTGTGTTCAAATTTACACTCTGAGTGGGATCAGCTGTGTTGTGATATTTCCAAGAACGTGTTTTTAGTGTTTGCTTACCTAATATATTCACAGTTCATAATTCTGAATTGTATGCAATGTCAAGGGTGCTCGAGCAGACGGGATGTATCGTGCCACTGAATTCCTGATTTGCACCAAAATCCTAAGTAGCCTTCAGGCTGTCCATCAGATGTACCCAACAGAAAAGTATGTTCGGATTATCCCCGACATTCTCTTCCACTTACAGAGGCAGGAGAAGCAGGTGTCTTTCTGATCGGTGTAGTGGTTAATAAAAAGAAAAAGAGAAGAAAAGAAAAGAAAAGGTTGAAAATGTGGGAAGAAATGGTGAATGAAAAGGGGGTTTTAAAATTGTTAATGAGCGTGAAAAAGGGAAAGAATGAAATGCAAATTGGACTTCGTATTACAGAAAAGCTATCGGACTTCGTGATTCGGAAAAGCTATTGTTGGGATGGTCCTTGTGGCGTTTCTGAGCAAAAGTCAAATCAATTTCCACTACAAAAATTATTTGAAAGAGAACAGAGAATAACAAAATGTGTTTAACAGGGGAAATGGCGTAGATAAGAGTACATTCATTACCATGTTAATATGTCTTCTCTCGTGTGGCGTCCAGGTCTTGTTCTCCAACAATCTTCTGCTTCATTTCTGCATGAAAAAGTCATAGCTGCTCCAAAATCTTGCTGTAAATTTTATTGTCCAGGAATTACTAATGTCTACGAATGAATACCATCTCGATATTGAATGCAATGTATTTTACGGCTGCTTCTGTCCTCCAAATTTCATTCAAGCTCCCACAATACTATATGTCTGCACATCAATAAGTTTTTATGTCTTAATCAGACCAAGACTAGTTAATAAGTGAAGTTAAGCTTCCACACTCAAGAGACAAGAGCGGGTAGGAAACAAAAAGTTACAATTTTTGTACCTTCATTTTCTTATATATTTTCTCTGCTGTCGAGTGCTCATACAGCTGCGACGGTATAATTTATATCTGAGAGAAACAAGTGTAGCGTGGCAAAATTCAAAGTCCCGCTACATCGGTCCCAGGGCATATAGGATTTCAGGATGATGAGACACCAGCAGCGAAGGATGCCTGGGTAGAAACTAATTTCTGAACGTGCTGCATCTTCTGGAGCAGTTACCTCTGTCGAGGCACAGGATCACATGTCTGTGGGAGGAGGACTTTTTAGGTGGGGTTTGAGGGACGACGAGCAGTAGTCGGTAAAACAAATGATGCGGCTGCAGTGTTCCTCTCTCAGGCCACTGCAGCAGGAGGAACTACTATTAATGTGCCACTGTCCTCTGACGCATAGATTCCTTCTATGATGGGAAGATCCACATGTAACTGAACTCATTATACTGGTATTTAAGTACTGGCGCCATAAGGAGGTGCAGATAATATGGATTATTTCGAGGTGTGTGGCTGTCAGAATCTTTTGACAGCAGCAATTCACGCATCTAAGTTCGCACCTCCGCAATCTCTCACTGTGTATGCCACTGTAAGAGTCTAAATTGATTGATATATTAATTCTACTTTGAACAGAGCAATGTTTACCACCCTTTCTGGAAGAAAAGGATGCGCGATCCAGCTCCATTATAAAGAATGCAGTATAATACATTCATAAATAATGTAACCATTTTATCCAATGATTGCAGATTATGCTGTATCCAGGTATGATTTTCAGGATGAGCAATTTAGAAATGAAAGAAACTTCATACCTTTCAGAAGATATATAAAAAAACTTTTACACAAATTGATTAGTGGATGTCCATCCTATTGCATGGACGAGGGACTTCAGCTGTAAAAAACCATGTTGTCAGTAATGTGCTGCTGTAACTAGTTGTGTGAGATAATAAAGACATTCTCAAGATACAGCCGGGGCGGTACATTTTCTTTTATATATGCCATAGGTTCACCCAGAATCACAGACCAACTTACCAGCTGACCTGCCCTGCATTTAAAGAGACAATGAGTTGAAGGTTAATCGTGTTTTAAGATTCTGTGTGATACCTGACTTTCTGTGTAATTCCTTAGGTAGGAGATTTTAAGTTGTGTGTAAGGTGGCAGATTTATATTTTATTCTTCCAGTGACCAACCAGGCACCGTTGCCTGTTACATTATTTTAGCTGTTGTGTAGTTATAGATCTGTATTTTAATTGTCCACTGATTTGAGGCACACGTCTTTTAATCTTCTGTGTCAAAGTGAGAGTGCATGTAAGAGTGTGTGTGGCAAAGTGGCTGGGAATAATTTTTATGTTCTACCTTTTGATGCGCGCGCACCCACACACACACACACACACACACACACACACACACACACACACACACACACACACACATGAATGCATGTCTAATCATTTGGGCATGTCCAAAAGGTCATACATCACATGGAATCTGCAGCTGTGATACATATTATGTTGTTAGGTAAATTTTTGGAGAAGAGGGGGGGAAATTAAAGGAAGGGTAAGGAATTGCTGATGTCACCTGCATCGGGACTTCGTGCGAAATTACTGGCGACAAGTGAAAAGTCACATGCCCATCCAGCGGCACCTATCCTCAGTCCCCAACCGTGTCCTCAGTACTCGCTACTTTTGAGATTCTCACAGGAATTCAAACATAATACTGGCAGGTCCGTTGCCCATCGAGGCAAATCAGTTATATGAATGCGTGGTGTCTGTTCTTTCTGACGTGTCTGTTTTATTGCAGGTATGCGGCTGTTCTTTAAATCTAATTTCGAAAATGTGGATCATCTGCCTAAAATAAAAGCAAGTTCATTTGTCACACGTGGTATTATAAATGCCTGAATTAGAAAAATTATTGTGCTGCTAGCCAGTTTTATGGGGAAGGTGCAATTGTGAAGTGGAAGCCTACTTTTGCAGCGTATTTGCAAAAATAATTTTGGATTTTTGGACACTTTGCCCTACTATTCCATTGTGACATACTTTGTTTCCTTGCTGTTGTCATATTGACTTTCATTTCTGTGTGTACTGATTCTCTTTTTGGTGTTGTAATAAAAGTTTATTACGTCCTTACTCTCGTATCAATTAGCACAGGCTATTTGTTTAAGGATGTTGTGTTATTTGTCTATTTATTCCTGTGTCAGAGGAAGCTATGCCAAACAATTGATCATCGAATTGAAGAAGGCTTTCAAGATGTTGAAGATGGCACAATTTTACAGGGATTATACTGTCTGTTGTGGTTGGTTGTTTGGTATTTTTAGAAAATTTGTGTGTTACATGTGTGTCAGTGACTTCTAGGATTGCATTCACATCCTATATGAACTTGGCCCGCATCTCGTGGTCGTGCGGTAGCGTTCTCGCTTCCCACGCCCGGGTTCGATTCCCGGCGGGGTCAGGGATTTTCTCTGCCTCGTGATGGCTGGGTGTTGTGTGCTGTCCTTAGGTTAGTTAGGTTTAAGTAGTTCTAAGTTCTAGGGGACTTATGACCACAGCAGTTCAGTCCCATAGTGCTCAGAACCATTTGAACCATTTTTCTATATGAACTGGTTGAAGCATGAATGGCATCTTTCACTCATTTTTACATATTTAAGGCCTGGGTGCAGTAATGTTTCCTTCGTTTACATTTGCTAGGTTCTGAAGACGGCTATTACACATCTGAAGCCAGTAATCTTGTAAAAATAACTTTGCTATCAAGACAGATACATAAAAAGTTATGAAGAAATTATAACGGTCCACTTCTGAGCGGTACTGTGGTGCAAATGCTGAGCTTCAGCACAGTTAATGAGTATGCCAAAATAAAGATGTCAGAAAACGTAATAAACTGCAACAGCGGTTTACAGTTTAAGCGATATACTGACTGGCATCTCACCTACTAGAGTTGGGAAATGCTCAGAGGAAGTGCATTTCATTAAACAGTAGTGTGGGCCCTGAAGAACCGAGGACAATCAGAGTTTGTAGTGAATGGTGGGAGTCAGACTCCACGACAAACAATTACGTGACACCGACAGTGTTTCAGTGCGATCGGAGCACGAGCAACGAGTACACGTAATGACTGTGCTCAGAGGAGACGGCCAGGCTGATCGATGAAATATTGTGTGACAAAATGGAATTGACAACTCGGCTGAACCCGTGAAATATCACCGTTAATCACAACCTGAGAGATTAAAACTGCCTTCTTCTTTTACAGAAACAAATCATTTGCTTTGCTGTGCATTGTATTGAAGCTTCTCGGCAGAAGCTCGTAATGTAGGAGAAATGAAGTCGCAAAGGTTAAGAGTCGTACCCAGATAGTTCACTTGCTAAAAGCATTGCGTGTGAAAGGTGAGGTTGTGGCTCCAGTCCTCGTCTGCGAAAGAGTTTTAGTCTGCGAGAAAATTTCCTCTTCGTGTTGTCGGTCAGTGTGTGTTACGGTAGCTACAGGTGGATTGCCTGTTCTAGGGTCCACACTGTCCCTGCCCGGTCCACCCACGGCGACGTCGGGCAGCGACTGCGGCTCCGTTGCGTCGTCCGTGTCTTCGGCCGCTTCGGCTGCCGGCAGTCAGTTCCTCGCCGAGAAGAGGCAGGGCCCGTCTTCCCTCACCGCCGAGATCATCGAAACGGGTGAGCTGTTTCTCTGTGTGCTTGATTGTGTAGAACTGAGTCACTGAGTTTTAGTCTGCCAGAAACTTTAGAGTAATATAATTGCCAACTTCTGCTTGAAATACACATTTTTATTAAATAAGTTTCAAATCTGATCACGATTATGCAAATGCTAATACAGTGCTTTAAACTATTACTGCCCAAATTAATATTTTGTTAAATGTTTTCCATTTTTACTTTTTCCTTGATTGTTACATTGGAAAAGAAGCATTTAAAGTGAAAAACCCAGTTTTACCTTTATAGTTTTAATATAATATACATTGAAGTGCCAAAAAACTGGTATAGGCATGCTTATTCAAATACAGAGATATGTAAATAGACAGAATATGGCGCTGCAGATTTCGATGCCTATATAAGACAACAGGTGTCTGGTGCAGTTGTTAGATCTGTTAATGCTGCTACAATGGCAGGTTATCAAGATTTAACAGAGTTTGAATATGGTGTTACAGCAGCAGACAAGCAATGGGACACAGTATCTCTCATTTAGTGATAAAGTGGGGTCTTTATCGTACGGCCATTTCATGAATGTACCACGAATATCAGGAATCTGGTAAAACGTCAAATCTCCGAATCAGTGCGGCCGGAAAAAGAACAGCACCGACAACAACTGAAGAGAATTGTTCAGTGTGACAGAAGCGCAACTATTCCGCAAATTGTTGCAGATTTCAATGCTGGGCCATCAACAGATGTCAGTGCGCGAACCGTTCAATGAAACATCATCGATATGGGCCTTTAGAGCCAAAGGCCCACTCGTGTAGTCTTGATGACGGCATGACACAAAGCTTTATGCCTCACCTGGGCCCGCCAAACCTGACATTGGACAGTTGATGACTGGAAACATGTTGCCTGGTCAGACGAGTCTCGTCTCAAATGAAATCGAGCAGATAGACGTGTATAGTATGGAGATGATGTCAAAAATCCGTGGACCCTGCATGTTAGCAGGGGACTCTTCAAGCTGGTGCAGGCTCCGTAATTGTGTGGGTTGTGTGCAGTTGGAATGATATGGGACCCTTGATATGTCTAAATATGACTCTGACTGGTGACACATACGTAAACATCCTGTCTGACCACCTGCACCCATTCATGTCCATTGTACATTCCAATGGACTTGGGCAATTCCAGCAGGATAATACAATACCCCACATGTCCAGAGTTGCTACAAATTGGCTCCAGGAACACTCTTCTGAGTTTAACCCTTCTGCTTGCCACCAAACTTCCAAGACAGGAACGTTGTTGAGCATATCTGGTATGCCTTGGAATGTGCTGTTCAGAACAGATCTCCACCATCTCTTCCTGTTACAGATTTATGGATAGCTCTGCAGGATTCACTGTGTCAGTTCCCTCCAGCACTACTTCGGACACTACACGAGTTGAGTCCATGCTCACAGGGGCCCAACTCGATGTTAGGCGGGTGTACCAGTTCCTTTGGCTCTTCGGTGTACTATACTGTAGAGAGGTGAAATAACAACTGAACTTCTTAAGAAGGGAAGAGACAAAATTGTGAAACAAGTACACAGACTTGTGACCAACATTTGGAATTAAGAAAGAATACCATCAGAGTGAAAAGAAGCGTTTGTAGTACCAATAAAAAAAAAAAAAGGGTGGTAAACGAGAATGCAGACATTACAGAGGCATCTCGTTAAATAGCACAGCTGTGAAGTGTTGTTAAAGATTCTCGAGGAAAGTATGGAACTGTATTTAAAACACACAGTAGATGGGAAGATAAGGGATGTATGAAGAATTCGTCAACCACTGATCAGATATCTGTACTGAAAGGAGCCATACGAAAATATTGGGAGTGCAACAAAACGGTGGAAATATTGTTTGTTGATTCTTAGAAAATCTTCGATAGCATGAACGGAGAATAGTTGTGGGAGAAAATACAGAAGTTTGAAATACCAAGTAAGATTACAAATTTTGTACAAGTTACACTGGAAGGATCAAAGCGATAGTTAAAATGGATGCAGAATATTCTGTGGATTTTGACATAAAAACAATAGTCAGGCAAGAAGATGGAATATCACAACTCTTGTTCAATGTAATACTACAGGAAGCACTGGATGCATCAAGAGAAGTGAGGGAGGGAGTTATCATAGCTGAAAGTCTAGATGGCCTGAAAATACTGGCAAGGAAGCTGCTTCAAAAAACAGAGGAAGTAGGATTAGAGGTAAATGATGAGGGAACAAAATTTGTAATGGTACAAGGAAATTAGGGTAACCATGCAGATTGATAACCACATGTTCAAAGAAAGAGAAGAGTGTAAATATCTGGCTGTTGGAGTAAATAACAGAAATGATGAGAAACAAGAAATAGAAGTTAGTATAAAAGCAGCATCCAGAGCAGCATATTCACTCGACAGGCTGCCGTCCTCCAAAATTTTATCGAGAGAAACCAAATAGGTATATGTAAAACTACAATCGGACCAGCATTACTATATGGGGCAGAAATATGGAGAGTAGATAAGTATAGAGAGCGAAAGATAATAGTTTTTGAAAATAATATCCTGTGGAAGATAGTTGGAGCAATGTGTGAGGGAGGAGAATGGCAGAGAAGGAAGAAAATGGAGCTGACGGAGCTGTACAGGGTGATTTTTTTTTTCCCACTGTGTACAAACTCTTAGGGACTGATCAATGAGAGGATACGGAACAAGAAAGGTCTAATGAACTTGCGTCTGGAAATGTGTGGTTTCCATACTAGAGACCATTTATTCAATCATACATTGTTACAGAGATTGCAGTTTATCATGTGCTGTTCCGTGCATCCACAGTTACAGTATGTGATAAAAATGATTTCGGTGTGCCTTAACGCATGTGTGTATGTGCAATAGCGTGTTCTGTCTCACACGTTCACATCGGCCGTGCTACTCCCGACAATGTCAGAGGCGGCACGAATACGCTGCTCCAGTGTCTCCACATCTGGAATGGGCTCTGCGTGCACAGTACTTTTGAGATGGCCCCATAATTAGAAATCGCACAGGCCGATATCTGGTGAACGAGCAGGTCGTGCAACTGGCCCCCTCGTCAGATCCATTGACCGGGGAAGACACCATTGAAATGCGTCCGGATGTTAATGGCGACATAGGCTGGAGCACCATTATGGAGCAGCCACATAACCCTTCGAATCGTCGACGGCATTTCTTCCAGCAGGGAAGCAAAGTTACCTGCAAGAAACGACGATAGTTCTGTTCTGTAAGGGGACACAAAAGGAAGACTGGTCCCAAAATACGGTCGCTAATTATCCCGGCCCACACATTCCGGCTGCACCGATGCTGATGATTCCCTGTGACCGTACTGTGGCAGTTCTGTGTACTATCCCACAGATAACTGTTACGAAAGTTGAAGATGCCAGTCTGTGTAAAAGTGGCCTCATATGTGAACAGGATGGATGATACGGATCCTGGAATTGTGGTTGCCCGGTGAAGAAACCGGTGACAAAACTGCTCCTGATGTGGAAAGTCTGTCACAGCCGAGCCCTGCACATGCTATAAGTGATAAATGTAGTAACAGTTGTCACGGAGAATGTTCTGCACAGTCGTCTGGCTTACCCTGTACTGGCGGACCAACTGCCCGGTACTGACTTGGCGGTTGCGTTCCACAGTGTTAAACACATTTTACTCCAAGTCTAGTGTCCGAACATTTCGGGGGCGAACTTCACGATTTCCTGCTTCCTGTAATGACCCCGTCTCAGACGAACGGCGAATCACTGTCGCAAACCTCGAATGCTGCGGTTGTCGGCAGGCGTAGGTCTCCTGATATGACCTTGCTGTCCGCCGCCCGTTGCCAATTGTCTTTCTGTAAGTAAACACCGTTTACTGACAGATCGCTGACAGTTGAAGAGGTTTTTAGTGTGTAATAGGCACACACCTATCCAGACTATCACACATGAATTCCAAACTGCCTCAGGATCTACTGCAAGTACTATGACAGTTAGGTGGGAGGTGAGAAAACTCGGATTTTACGGTCGAGCGGCTGCTCGTAAGCCCACATCACACCAGTAAATGCCAAACGATATCTGTCTAGGTGTAAGGAGTGTAAACATTGGACGACTGAACAGTGGAAAAACATTGTGTGGAGTGACGAATCACAGTACACAATCGCGCGATCTGATGGCAGTGTGTGGGTATGGTGAACGCCCAGTGAAATTTATCTGGAAGCGTGTGTAGTGCCAACAGTAAAATTTGGAGGTGGTGGTGTTATGGTCTGGTCATGTTTTTCATGGAGGGGGCTTGCATCCCTTATTGTTTTGCGTGGCACTATAACAGCACAGGCCTACATTGATGTTTTAAGCACCTTCTTGCTTCCCACTGCTGAAGAGCAATTGAGACATGGCAGTTGCATCTTCGAACATGATCGAGCAACCTGTTCATAATGCGCGGCCTGTGATGGAGTGGTTACACGACGACGACATCCCTGTAATGGACTGGCCTGCTCAGAGTCCTGACTTGAATCCTATAGAACACCTTTGAGATTTGGAACGCCGACTTCGTGCCAGTCCTCACCGACCGACATTGATACCTCTCCTCTGTGCAGCCCTCTGTGAAGAATGGGCTGCCATTCCCCAAGAAACCTCCCGGCACTTGATTAAACGTATGCGTGCGAGAGTCGAAGCTGTCATCAGATCTAAGGGGGGGCCAACACCATATTGAATTCCACCATTATCGATTGAGGGCGCCAGGAACTTGTAAGTCATTTTCGGCCAGGTGTCTAGATACTTTTGATCACATAGTCTATGCACTGAGGTGACTAAAGTCTTGGCATACCTGCTAATATATTGTGCAGACCATCTTTTGCCCAGTGTAGTGCAGCAGTTCGACACGGCACGGGCTCGAGAAGTCGACGGAAGTCCCCTGCAGAAATTTGAAGCCCTGCTGCCTCTGTAGTCACCCATAATTGCAAAACTGTTACTGATGCAGGATGTTGTGCGCTAACTGACCTCTCGATTATGTCCCACAAATTTTCTATGAGATTTGTGTGATCTGGGTGGCCAAACCATTTGCTCAAATTGTCCAGAATGTTCTTCAAACCAATGGCGAACATTTGTGGTCTGGTAACACGGTGGATTGTTGTCCCTAAAAAGTCCGTCATTGTTTTTGAACGTGAAGTTCACGAATGGCTGCAAATTGTTTCCAACTAGCCGAACGTGGACCAGAGGACTCGGTCCATTCCGTGTAAACGCAGCCTACACCATTATGGAGCTACCAGTAGCTTGTACAGTGCCTTGTCGATAACTTGGGTCCACGGCTTTTTGGGGTCTGTGCGACACTCAAACATTACCGTCATCTCTTTCCATTTGAAATCGTGACTCGTCTGACGTCACGATTTTCCGTCCGTCTGAGGGCCGACCGATACGGTCGCAAGCCCGGGAGACGTGCTGCGTGGAATGTTGTGCTGTTAGCAAAGGCACTCACATCGGTCAGCTGCTGTAGTCCATTAATGCCAAATTTTGCCACACGTGTTCTGACAGGTACTTTCGACATATATCCCACATTGATTTCTGCGGGTATTTCACGCAGTTTTACTTGCGTGTAGCACTGGCAACTTCACACAAACACCGCTGATCTCGGTCATTAAGCAACTGCATTGTTTGTGGTGATAGGTGGTGCCCAAAATGTGGTACTCTCTGCACACTCTTGACACTTTAGGTCTCAGAGTATTAAAATCCATAAAAATTTCCAAAATGGAATGTACCGTGTGTCTACCTGTAACTCCCATTCTGTGTTCAAAGTCTGTTAATTTTCATCGTGCTGCCATAATCACATCAGAAACCTTATAGCAAATTTTCATCGTGCCGCCATAATCACATCAGAAACCTTATTGCACGAATCACTTGAATACAAATGACAGCGCTGTCAGTATTTCTGCACAGCTGAATCGTCATCCCTGTGATTTTTGTAATGCTGTTCCCATCATTCTAAAGTTGTTATGTTTATTTTGGCTCACTCTTTCTCTTTTTAGTTCATGCGTCTAATTACTTTATATGCTGTCGAGTGTCATTCGTGAATGTCTTTTTCAGTTTTGGTGTCTGAAGTGTTCCTGTGATTCTTGCTGCCTTTCCCTAGTTGCTAGCTATATTTCTTGCCCTGCAACATAGAAGGAGGCATTTTTTGGAGTGTGATTGTATGTAAATACAAGGGCGAGTCAAATGAAAACCTTAAATTTGTAATAACAAATCGAAATTTCGCGCTGTTATCATGTAAGTTGGTAAGCATGCTACAAACAGCGTGGAGAATGGCCTGTAGGTGGCAGCATAGTGCAGATGCACGCATACCGTCACAGTATCAGTGTAAAGATGGCCGCCCCACTTACGACTTGCACCAGGGAAGAACAGCATTCTGTTATTCGGTTTTTGTGTAGTGCAGGTGTCAAACCTATTAAAATTCATCGACCAATGAAGGTTCAGTACGGTGATGCATGTTTGTCACAGCAGCAAGTCTACGAATGGAGTAGGAAGTTCACAAATGGTGTGACTTCAGTGGAAGATGCTCCTCATCCAGGTCAGGCACAACGAGTTGTGACTCCACAGAACATGGCAGCAGTCGAAGCCATAGTGAAGGAAAACTGCCGAGTGACACTGAATGACACTGCAGCATGTTTACAGATTAGTCACGGGTCAGCACACCACATTGTGCAAGATGTGCTCCAGTTTCACAAAGTGTGTGCAAGATGGGTGCCATGGCAGCTGACTCCTGAAATGAGAGGACAACGTGTCTATGCTTGTGAAGAATTTCTTCGACACTTTGAACGAGAAGGTGATGGCTTCCTTGCAAGAATCGTTACTTGGAACGAAACCTGGGTTCACTTCCACCAACCGGAAACGAAGAGAGCGAGCAAGGAAATGGCGCCATTCCCCATCACCAAAACCAAAGAAGTTTCGAACAGAACTATCAGCAGGGAAGGTTATGCTTACTCTCTTTTGGGAAGAAAAAGGCATCATTTTCGAGCATTACGTGCCTAGAGGGACCACTGTCACCAGTGCATCATACACAGATCTCCTAAAAAATCATCTGCAGCCTGCAATCAAATCAAAGTGACGTGGATTGCTGTCAGCAGGTGTCCTTTCTCAACGTGACAATGCAAGGCCACACACTGCCCTTACAACAGCTGCAACAATCACAGACCTGTATTTTGAGTGTCTTCCTCATCCACCGTACTCACCAGGCCTTGCCCCAAGTGATTTCCATATGTTTGGACCAGTCAGAGACGCAATGGGAGGAAAGAAGTTCCGTTCTGATGAAGAGGTACGCCACGCGGTGCATAAGTGGTTGCGCGGACTACCAAAAGAATTTTTTTCTAAAGGAATTTATGCACTTTGTAACCACTGGAGGACTTGCATTGAGCGTGGGGGAGATTATGTCGAAAAGTGATACAGCTTTGTACCACTTCAGCATAATAAATAATATTTAACAAAATATTTAAGTTTTTCATTTGACTCACCCTCGTATTATATGCTTGCTATTTTTCTTTCACTTGCTGTAACTCTCTTTCTCACATTTTTGTGCCTTCCTGTATTCTGCATATTGCTTTTTTGCCAGGAACCTTGTCAGCTGTTTTCAGAACTGTGTTTGTAATGGTTTGTCATTCTTCAGTCAAATCTCTTGCACTTACAGCAGTTAATTTCTCATATAGTCTTGTCTGATTGAGACGCCTAATGCTTTCCATTTGCAGAAGGTGTCTCATGTTTCTTGACACATTTAGGATTGGTTTTCTGTCTCATTTGCCCCCATCTGGCCCAAATTTGAATTTTAAAGCACAACACAAAGTGATGTGACTAAGGGATCAAGAGACTTGTTAATCATGGATTTTGACGAATCGTAGGTTTATTGCAGAGTGTCCTATTCTGAGTACCTGGCTAGTGGAACAGCCTCTAGTTACTGAAAAATTGATATTGAAATTTAATGCATAATGCCTAGATCTGTAGCATTAATAATGTCTCAACCAAGCGAGCGTAGCTCAGCAATTAATAGCCTTGTCAACAAAGACAAAAAAAATGTCAGTTAGGAGAAAAAATTGTGTAGTCACAAATTTTTGTATAGTGCTAGGGAGAAGTTTAATCCACATCATGCAAAAAATACTAACCAGTGGAGTGTGAGCGTGGCATAGAGGGCACGTAAGGGTTGCATGTTTAGGTTTTTCGGCAATATCTCGAAAACCGTGGCATCGAGCAAAAATATTTCCTAGTACTAAATTAAACTACATTAAATTTCATGCAAGAAATATTATTTCATTTTTTCTCTGTGGTTAATAGATTTTGCATTGCAAGGGGTGAAAAATAGTAGATTATTAAAAACTGTATTTTAATGGTATACAGTTAATGTTCAGTGTTAGATAAAGTGCATTAAGAATAAATAGTAAACATGTCCACCATATCTAAGTGCTGAAGAACAGAATTGCGGTATAAATTGTGTTGAGGGGGTGGAGGCTAGAAGTGTGAGGGAAGGTGCATCACTGGATTGTGATTGCACTTCCCTCCTTCACAGGTCTGCAAATGAGGAGCAAGCACACACAGTTGTGTATTCCATTTCTTACAGAATACATTACAGAATTGTCCTGCTTGCTATCACTAGCTGTGCTACAACAGAATTCTTTATAGTACTTGTTATAGAAGCAACTGAAACACAAATTTGTAGAGCACCACTCACATGGAATCTTCCAAGTATGGGTGGAGAGGTGGTGGTGGTGGTGAGGGGGTGTGGGGAGAGGGGGGGGGGGACCATTTTCCACACAAAAATGAGAACATGGATATTCTTGAATTACAGTGCCAACTACAAAGAATCAGAACAAATGTTTAAGACAAAATGTACGTAGTTTTTTTATATAGAATCTGATTCTGCAATATAAAATGGAGGTTCCCATTTGAAATTTTGAAGTTGCCTCTCGCCCCACCCCCAGGGGGCTTGAGTGACAGGCTAATTTTAGCACCAGCAGATGTCCCCCTCGAAAATAATGAACTTTGGATTCTACACATTTTTTCGTGTGCAGCTTGTTTTTCGAGTTATTCTGGTTTATCAACTTAAAATTTACACCCTGTATAATCCAATAACCTAAATAAACACTTGCTTACATTACTAATTTGGTTTCGTATTGTGAATTACAGAACTACTAAGTAATTAAATCTTACACAAGGTGTACAACTTTGCTTCCTCCGTTTGCCGATAGGTGGCGACAACAGCAAGTAGCTGTCAAAAGAAACAGATCACAGACATCAGGCAGTTAACTTGGACCTCGGTCAACATAACCTCATTCAAACATTAATTGATTTGTGTCTACATAATAACGTTGTTCTTGATTGAAAATGGCAGTTCACGAGCCTAATTCTCGTCATTTGCTGGAGGTTTTACGGTTTTGTTTCAATATGAAGAAAATTGTGGATGAGTCTCATCAAATGCCCTCAAGTATGTATGATAAGGATGCTGTTAGTGAAAGAACGAGTCACGAGTGGTTTCAACACTTCAAGAATGGTGATTTAATGTCGTAGACGCACATAGTGGAGGAAGAGAGAATGTTTTCGAACATGCATAATTGGAGACATTGCTGAGTGAAGAATCGCATCAAATTCGTCAAGAATTGGCACAATTAGTGGGAGTGACACAGCAAGCCATTTCAAAATGCCTCAAGGCTATGGGTATGATTCAGAAAGAAGATACTTGGGTCCCAAGTGAGCTGAAACCAAGAGACGTTGAACGGCGTTTGTGTGTTTGTGAACAGTTGCTTCAGAGGCAAAAACAGAAGGGATTTCTGTATTTCATTGTGACAAGGGATGAAAAATGGGTTCATTACGATAACCCTAAACACAAAAAATCATGGGGATATCCCGACCATGCTTCCACGTCGACGGCCAAACCGAATATTCACGGCTCCAAGATCACACTCTGGCATTTTGTGGGACCAGCTCGGCGTCGTGTACTCTGAGGTGTTAAAACTGAGTGAAACAATCGCAGGTGCTCGTTATTGAACACAATTAATGTGTTTGAGCAGAGCATTAAAAGACAAGCAGCCACAATATAGCGAGAGGGACGATGAAGTGATTTTGCAGCACAACAGTGCTCGACCCCACGTTGCAAAAGAGGTCAAAACGTACTTGGAAATGTTAAAATGGGAAATCCTACCCCATCCCCATATTGTCCAAACATTGCTCCCTCTGACTATCACCTGTTTAGATCAGTGGAGCATGGCCTGGCTGACCAACACTTCCGATCTCATGAAGAAGCCACAAATCAGATTGATTCGTGGATCGCTTCAGAAGATGAACAGTTTTTTAGACACTGGATTTGTACACTGCCTGAAAGGTGGGAGAGAGTAGTGGCCAGCGATGTAAAATACTCTGAATGATACACGTGTAACCAATCTGTTTCATTAAAGCCTCAAATGTTGGGGAAAAAATGACAGAAGCAAAGTTGTACACCTTTTATTAACCAATAGTATAGTAAACTGACAGAGTGATAAGAGTTGTTACAGGTCTTTATCATTATAAAATGCGGTATACTTGGACGCTCTCTTGCTATCCAGTTGTTTGTTAATGAAGAGTCCTGATTACAATGAAACAAATCAATGATGCATGTTCCTATCAATGGATGGCTGTAATTTTAGTAAATACTTTGACTCGAAGTTGTTCAAAATAATGTTGCAGAGCTCAAAATATGAAATTAGATACACCGGTTGTACCCAATGATGAACAGTTAATCGAGTGATCCAAATTAGCTTAGAAATCGTATGGAGAAAAAATATATATATATATATATATGAAAAATGAGCTGCTACATTTCAGTGTTCCTTATTCCATTTTGATGTCCTATCCTGTTCATTGGTGTTCTGATGCATCAACTTTTTTGTTGATTGAGTTTTCAATAAAACTAATAAATGCACACAATAGTCACACTCTCCTGTGTAATAGTTTATTACACGGTTTTATCGTTCGCTAGTGTCATTCATTGGAGTGATAAATGTAGGGTTACTTATCAGTTCTCCAGAGTGATGTCTAACACCACACAAGTCATCAGTGAAACCAAGTAAAATGAAAGAAAAGTCAAATGTTTCTTTGTTGTTAGAATGCCAGATGCCACACTGTCCATAAAACTTCTGCTTACTTAACAGACACTAATATTAAATTAGTGTCTCTGTTAGTATTCAATCAATTTATCACCTGATGGCTTATCTTTGTTACATTAACTCAGACAGAAAATGTCCAGACTGGGGTTTTTGTCACCTGGATAGGCTGTGGAATCTTTTCAAAACATTTTCTGAGGTTCAAACATCAAAGAAAAAAGAGTGCATGCAAAAGTGTATAAATTTGAAATAAAAATATTTTGAGAAATGATAAAATGATTTGTACTGAAACACTTCCTTCCCATTATGCATCTGAGATATAAAAATCCTGAGCAAATCAATTGGAAAAAGGCTTAAGCTTCACTTTCAAAATATTTCGAATGTGTAAAAAAATCACCATAATGTTACTATGTTGCATAAATTTCAATTTTATAACAGTGCCTTTCTACTAAATCTGACATTAGTGTGATGTGATATTTTTAGTAGGAAGAAAAGTGCTAAAAAAAGAAAAAAAAATTTAATACTCGTCTTTGCTCGAAGATGGCTGTAGATTGGCATTGTGGTCTGGTAGGTTGCGGGCTTTCAACCTGTATGAATGAAAAAACAGTTGTTCTGCTCACATAACACATTATTCATTTTATGCAAATTCAAGGTGGAGGGGTCAGAAAGGAAAAGAAAGGGAAGGGAAGGAATTTTATGTGGCATCGGCGGTGACGAGTGGCAGCGTTTGCCGGACCGAGACTCAAACTCGGTATCTTTTGCTTACTAGGTGGTGGCATTAACCACCGTGCTGTGCAAACATGATGTTAATCACAATTGCGCCTACTGTCTCGTCTTGTCACTTCACCAGAAACTGCAAGGAAACTGCAGTCGATGCTCTAGAAGCTTAACACACAAAGCGAGATGGCGTGACTCACAGTGAACAAATCTAAAACGGAAGTAATGACAAATGGATTAGAAACCCCAATATATCTTGAAGGAATGGAACTAATGTATCCACACAACACAAGCTTAGGCCAAATAATTTCTTTTAACAACAAAATGGAAAAAGAAATAAAACGTAGAGTTTCCTTAGCTCGGTAAACTTTTTGGGCCTTAAGTTCGTATTGCTAGACAGAACCCTGAACAGGGGGCTAAGAACGGAGGCACTTGAAAACGGTGTTTTTGCAGTGTTATTATATGGCTATCAGATGTGGGCCCTCAAAGCCAAAGAGAGAAACACTCTACAGGTATGCAAAAGGAAAATGCAGAGGAAGATCCTCAGCATCTCACCGAAAGACAGAATATCGAACACTTCGATACACGAGATGTTGACAACATTAGACATAGCGTGACAGGCTACCAAGACCAAATGGAAATGGAGTGGTCACATGGTGAGATGACAGCTACCACACAGGACCCCTAAATCGCCAAGACTCTCCTGGGAAGACGGAGACACAAATGGTCGGACGTATTTAGAAAATAAGCAGGAAGACAGTGGACCGGCATAGCCAGAAAGAGAGAGGAATGGAAAGAACTAGAACTACAACTGAGTGATCAAGTGTAATTCAATCTGTTGTGTGCATTAAGTTTGGTACCCTCTTACACAGACCAGCTCACCACATGAGTTATTTAAAGCTGCTACCCCTACTTGTAGGAGGCCTTTGCCCTCAATGGGACAACACAGGCTATTTTCATTCATTCATTCATTCATTCATCTTGGCACAACTCCCGGCTGACCCACATTCCCCCCGAGTGACACCTATCTTCGGTCCTCGTCCGTATCCTCTGTGCTCGCTACTCAGAGATACCTGCAGGAGGTCGAACTTAATTTTGTATCCTCACTGGAGGTGGTGTATTCATGGCCCATCGAGTTGAACCAATTGTAAGAATGGCTCGTGTCTTCTTTGGGTCACATCTGAAAGGGCAGACACCACACATTTGTATAATACATTGCTCTCTGAGTGTTTTCCATAATTTTGTCGTATTACTTCACAGAACTGTTTCCATTACTGTGCACGTATCAGAACATACAAAAGAACAATTTTGCTTTGATTTCTCAATGTTTACTTGCACAGATACTAAAACACCTCCACCATGCAAAGAGTTTGCCAGAACTGTCACTGGAGCAACTGACGAGTGAGTGGCGTGCCTGAAATCAATATAACAGTGGAGAGAGCTTAGGTTAATGTAGCACGTAGCTCTCCTGTTTATAACTGTGCTTGCGTGTTGGAACATTCTAAAAGAATAATCTTCTAGAATGTTTAAGAAATTTCAAAATAGAAGTTAGTTTTTTTTAATAGGTTTTCTGAAGTTAAAATTTAAGTAGACACAAAGGAATTACAGACGCTGGCTGTGAACGGGCATTGATTTCAAGTAATGGGGAAAGTTGAAAATTTGTGCTGGAATGGCATTCAAACCTGGGACTCCTACTTGCTACGTTGACGTCAGGGTTGCCATAGGTTCTGGAAATCAGAGTAATCAGGGAATATCAAACACATCAGGGATATATTGGGGAAACTTAAAGAAAAGAAAAGAGAAAAAAAAATAATGGAAAAATCGTGGACACAGGACTGCGGTGCTCCTCAGCAGGCCAGAGGCCACGGGCGATGGAATTCAGTAATTGCGGCTGTCTCACTGCAAGTACATTTGTTCTAGTACATTTTGGCACTTATAAAGTGGTTTATATGTTAGAAAGTATTGACACTAAGAAGAAAATCGTGGCAGTCACTGGAAGCTTGTAAGCTTTGTACTCACATATTTCGTGAAAGAAAAACCACACAATATCTGTAAAATAATAGACATAACACAGTGGATAATAACCAACAATGACGAACATAGTAGAACCGACATTTTATTGCTGCTCACCCTCAGCATTGGTTTACACAATTCTTACTTGCCTTGCACACTTCTTTCAAAGGGCCTACTTTTTTTAGGTTATTTATGAAATCGGTGAAGGTACTTTAAACCTGTCTTGCGACTCCAAGGAAATGTGTATTTTTGTCACCAAAAGAGTTGCGTTTTATTGAAATAAAATGACATCACTGGTCTTAATGAAACACACATACTATTTGGCTTGTTTTCTCCATCTAAAAACAGTTCATTACAAAAGATGCTGATGTTAGTACGTAAGATTTTTGCTCACATCAGGAAACACCATCTGCTTAAGTTTTTTTTTAATTTTTTTTTTTTTTTTTAAATATAGTTTGCACTATTGTTCCTCGTACGATAGCTGCAAAGACAGACAGGTACATAATTAAGTTGCAAATAATAAAGTTTTTCGGAATTATTTCTCATTAAGTGTCCAAAAAAGACTTCAGGTATTAATTGCTTTATTATCTTTTATTTTTTCTCTTTCAGAACTCTCGAATTAGAGTTCTGAAATAGTCCAAAACACAGATGGTATACTGTAGTCATATTATAGACCTGCCCTACTTACTTCAACCTTACAAAATTGTTAAGGCCTATTGGCTTCTGTCTCAGGTTCTTCGGCTGACATTCGTCTGACGATTTTACTGACGTTTCGCCAGCACGAGTGGCTGTTCACCGACGGCAATGGAGGATGAAGCTTTGACAATGCCAGCGACTCGTGCTGGCGAAATGTCAGTAAAATCGTCAGACGAATGTCGGCCGAAGAATCTGAGACATAAGCTAATAGGCAGTTTGTTCTACCTTACAGTTCCAAAAATTAGTTTACTTTCGTAGATTACAGCTTACTGTTGTACGTTTAATAGTGTCAGATGTAAAATTTTTAAGCCCTTGTAAGACTAACTGAAATTAAATCTGACAGGCATCGTAAATGACCGCGGCAAGACGTACGGCATCTACGCGGTGTCCGTGTCCCGACGCTACGAGATAACGGGCCACGTCGACAAGTGGCACGTCTACCGCCGGTACTCGGACTTCCACGAGCTGCACTCCAAGATCAAGGACAAGGTGAGGCGGTGCTCGAGTGCTGTGGGCTCCATTACTCGGCTCCTGCGATCCCGTGGTTGTCGATTGTGTCAGAGTGTCGTGCCCACTTCGTGGACATTGACTTTCCCTTCAATTTGAAGACTGGTATGTTGCAGCTCTCCGTGCTGCTCAATCCTGTGTGAGCCTCTCCGTCTCTGAGTAACTACTGCAGCCTGCATCATTCTGGATCTGCTTACTGCAGCCAAGCTTTTGTCTTACTACAATTTTTACCCTCCACAGTTCCCTTCATTTCCAAATTCACACCGAGCGAGGTGGCGCAGTGGTTAGCACACTGGACTCGCATTCGGGAGGATGACGGTTCAGTCCCGTCTCCAGCCATCCTGATTTAGGTTTTCCGTGATTTCCCTAAATCGCTTCAGGCAAATGCCGGGATGGTTCCTTTGAAAGGGCACGGCCGATTTCCTTCCCAATCCTTTCCTAACCTGAGCATGAGCTCCGTCTCTAATGACCTCGTTGTCGACGGGACGTTAAACACTAACCACCACCATCCAAATTCACAATTCCTCAGTGTATCCCATCAACCGATGCCTTCTTCTAGTAAATTTGGGCCATAAAGTTCTTTTTCCCACTGTTTCAATCCGGTATGTACTGGGTCTGTCCCAAAAGTTCCCAGAATGATCTTTTTTAAATCATTTATTCAGTATTGGTGTACAGTCTTTCCAGAACTTTTCAAAGTATTCTCCCCCTGCTTGCATGCACCACTGCCAGTGCTTCACCCAATCCGTGAAGTCATCAGTGGGAATCTCTTTCAGCGCAGTTACGAAAGCTGCTTCTACTGCCTCCAGTGTCCCATGCCAAGTTCCTTTTAGGGTTCTTTAGATCCTCAGGAACAAAAAGATTGGGGCTGTATGGAATTCGGGGCAGTGTTGCCGCGTACATTTTGGCCACCAACACACTGTCTCTGTGTTGGTGGCCAAAATGTATGTGCGGTGTCGCTTGACGTGTCGTCGTCATCCACTGACGGTTTGTTGTGAATATTTTTCAGACGTGTCAAACCCTGTTGCTAAACTGTTTGAACACACCACATTAAAACTCCTTGTTGACTATTCGTCTTTGCGGCACAAATTCACTGTCAACCACACCATTTATGTCTGTAAACACAGTGAGCATTGCCTCGATTCACAATTTGCTCAATCTTGCTTTTTTTCCACGTTTGTGTGCTACTTGCCAATCTGACGGTTTGTTTTGGGATCTGAAATCTGTGTCTAGTCCCCTGTGATCACTGTGTCAAAAAATTCTGGGTCTGTTTTCTAGCGCTAATGCAGTTCCTGGTACATAGACAAACTGCTCCTTCATTTCACAGGTCAGGACTTGCGGCACCATTTTCGTGTGGACTTTCCTCATTTGAAGATCCTCAGTTAAAGTGCAGTGAAAGATTGTTTCAGGTATTCCACGCTCCTCTACATTCGTCCGAACACTTAACCACCTGTCCACATCCACAACTTGATGCACTTTTTGCACCGACTCATCCGTCGAGATGTCGACAGGCGTCCCGAGTGGTTGTCCTTATTGACAGACTCCCGACCTTTCCGGAACCTCTTTTCCCACACGAAAGTTTGGCTTTCATCGTCTCATCATTGTAGCGTTTCTGAAGCATTTCCTCCCATTTCTGCTTCATTTTTCCCAGTTTCAAACAGATCTCAATTGCATAATGCTGCTCCAAAAACTGGTCCATTGTTTGAAGTGGTGCAGTAGATACCTCTGTATGCCACATGACCGTGCCCCAACTGCTGCCTGCGGCAACTGACACTGGCCTCATTGCAAAGCTTAGCCCCCCCCCCCCCCCCCCCAACAGACTTCTCTGCCCAAAGCTCCACCCTGCCAGTGAGTGTTGGCAACCACCAAAAATCATTCGAGGAACTTCAGGGGACAGACACTGCACTCCCAAGTTATTTGATGTATCCATCCTACGGGTAACGGAGAAAATATGGGAACACGAAAAACACAGCACATTACTGTACTTAACACGGCATTTGAAAACCATTAGCATTCTCATAATGGATAGATAATGTAATGTCCTGCTCGTAATCATTGTTAGTTTTGTTCCTGCCTACTTTCAGCAGGTACTCTTTAAACTTAAGAGTTCCAAGCATCTAATTCTCCTGGTACCTCCAGTTCTTTTTCTCCCCAAATAGCTACGTCATCAGCTAAGACTAAAGCATTGAGATCACCATTTCCTATCTCATCAATTTCATTTACAATCATGTCGATAAGTGGAGTAAAAAATAATGGCGAGATGCACTTCCCTGTTACCCTCCTCTCTCTGTCCGAAAGCAGTCTGACATGCCATTACACACTTGCACACAACTTTTGCAACCTCAATATAGCGTTTGCACCTTTCTGATTAGGGAGTTTGGAGCCATTAGTTCTTCTAAAAATTTAATCTATATACTGTATTAACAATAACCTGTCACTACATTACTTGGCACTATTTACGCTTCTGCTATCTGAGCGTATTGGAGTAAGTTAGTAAAGAAGCCGCTACTTTGAAAAATTCTGCTGTCTCCTCGAGTTTTACTTTGTAGCTGCTGTTTGAATGCTATTAGTTGTTTAATATTTACCTGATAATACTGTCATTTTTCAACGAAGATACACGGTCCAGATACGTTAATAGTACCACCACCTACGTATGACGACCGTGTGCAATAAGCCTAACAGGCTGCAGGTGGCTGCACTCGCTGTGGAGAGGATCTAAAACGTGTCGGGGCAGACACAGAAAACAGTGGCGTTGTCGTCATGTCAAAACGGAGCGATTTATACGGTGTCGAAACGTGCACGATTGTCGGCTTTCGGACTGAGGGTGGAAGCGTTTCCAAAGTGGCTAAGTTTGTAAACGGTGGCAAAGTGGCGCTACCCGAAACCTGTGCCGAGGTAGCTGTGCTGCACCATGGACTGTAGACGACAGGGGTGAACTGTGGCTGTAGAGAAGGAACTTGCACCCCTTCTTGCAGCGGTGTACCGTAGGTCTCTAGAAGAGCGTAGCGTTCCAGAAAATTGGGCACAGGTCATCCCCGTTTTCAAGAAGGAACGTCGAACAGATGTGCAGAACTATAGAGCTATATCTCTAATGCCGATCAGTTGTAGAATTTTGGAACACGTATTATGTTCGAGTATAATGACTTTTCTGGAGACTAGAAATCTACTCTGTAGGAATTAGTATGGGTTTCGAGAAAGACGGTCATGTGAAACCCAGATCGCGCTATTCGTCCACGAGACTCAGGGGGCCATAGACACGGGTTCACAGGTAGATGCGGTGTTCCTTGACTTCCGCAAGGCTTTCGATACAGTTCCCCACAGTCGTTTAATGAACGAAGTAAGAGCATATGGACTATCAGACCAATTGTGTGATTGGATTGAAGAGTTCCTAGATAACAGAACGCAGCATGTCATTCTCAATGGAGAGAAGTCTTCCGAAGTAAGAGTGATTTCAGGTGTGCCACAGGGGAGTGTCATAGGACTGTTGCTATTCACGATATACATAAATGACCTTGTGGATGACATCGGAAGTTCACCGAGGCTTTTTGCAGATGATGCTGTGGTGTATCGAGAGGTTGTAACGATGGAAAATTGTACTGAAATGCAGGAGGATCTGCAGCGAATTGACGCATGGTGCAGGGAATGGCAATTAAATCTCAATGTAGACAAGTGTAATGTGCTGCGAATACATAGAAAGAAAGATCCCTTATCTTTTAGCTACAATATAGCAGGTCAGCAACTGGAAGCAGTTAATTCCATAAATTATCTGAGAGTACGCATTAGGAGTGATTTAAAATGAAATCATCATATTAAACTGATCGTCTGTAAAGCAGATGCCAGACTGAGATTCGTTGGAAGAATCCTAAGGAAATGCAATCCGAAAACAAAGGAAGTAGGTTACAGTACGCTTGTTCGCCCACTGCTTGAATACTGCTCAGCAGTGTGGGATCTGTGCCAGATAGGGTTGATAGAAGAGATAGAGAAGATCCAACAGAGAGCAGCGCACTTCGTTACGGGATCATTTAGTAATCGCGAAAGCATTACGGAGATGATAGATAAACTCCAGTGGAAGACTCTGCAGGAGAGATGCTCAGTAGCTCGGTACGGGCTTTTGTTGAAGTTTCGAGAACATACCTTCACTGAGGAGTCGAGCAGTATATTGCTCCCTCCTACGTATATCTCGCAAAGAAACCGTGAGGATAAAATCACAGAGATTAGACCCCACACAGAAGCATACCGACAATCCTCCTTTCCACGAACAATACAAGACGGGAATAGAAGGGAGAACCGATAGAGGTACTCAAGGTACCCTCCGCCACACACCGTCAGGTGGGTTGCGGAGTATGGAGAGTAGATGCAGATGTAGATGAGATGTGTACGGGCCAATGGAGGTGCAACTGTGGAGCGACAGACCACCAACACGAACAGAGAGCTTATGACAGTGCCTCCTCGAGGACCATCCGTCCTCAGCTCGTGGTCCAGTGGCTAGAACTGCTGCCTCCGGATCACGGGGTCCCGGGTTCATTCCTGGCCGGGTTGAGGATTTTCTCTGCCTGGGGACTGGGTGTTTGTGTTGGCCTCATGATTTCGTCATCACCATTCGTGACAGTGGTTAGGCCGGGCTGTGTACAAAAATTGGGCCACGTAAAAATCGGCACTTTGTACGGGTGCCGATGACCCCACTGTCGAGCGCCCTACAAACCGATCGTCATCGTCAATGAGGACCGTTCGGCATCTAACAACCCTACCACAACAGAGGTCAAAAATTAATTATGATTGTAGTGCTGCTCACGGTACTAAATATTGCATTTTTGGGCAGCAACAACGTTATATTATGTGGCAGGTGTCATAAGAGCACAGTTAATAAAGTCATTTCGTGAAATAATGGATAAACTAGGCACTCATCTTTTCGTGTTTCCCACACTGGTCCCGTTGTGAACTCCTGGCTCGATCGTCGAAAATCTAGGTGGTGGTGGTGATTCCGATCTAGGATGCAAAGAGGCCTAGGTGTTATTCTGCGATATTCAAAAGTTTTATAGATGTGTTTCGTAAACCATTCTTGAAGATTAATCTTTTGGAAGTTAGCCCAATGGTGATGTAAAACAAGCAATCAGCACTCCGAATTTAAGTTACACTTCTTTTTTATTACTTTTGTTGCAATATCACATAACTCACAAAACATCATTTCACAATATAAAACATTCTTGAAAATGTCTTCCTCACTGTTAAAGTTCACATTTTATAAACTGACTACAATTTGTGTCTTTTTCAACATGACGACCAAGACTTGACCTCTAATAACCGCTTACGCGCCCAAAAAATTAGAGTTACAAGTACGTCAAAGATCATAGTGACAAAAGAAAGAATTCACATAAGACTAAATCATTGCAATATAAATATATTGATGTATCAAAGTACCTCTACATTAATGAAATCAAATCTGAATGTTGTCTCAGAAATATGTTAACTACTTTACAGAAACACAGTAGAATATTGCCGGTATCGAGAGGTTGAGGTGAGGTGCCGTAATGGTTATGTAGTTCAAGTACCATTACAGGCAGACATGGCTATGTGTGGGGCACAGCAGCAGCCGCCCGTTTCACGCACCCTTGCCGACTCCATTCGTCGGCACCGAGGGCCGGAATCGGCACACCGGTATTGCAACCGAATGCCCACCGAGCGACGACAGGTGGCCTCTCCGGACGAATCGCCTCTTATTCTCCGTCGGGGAGACGACTGTCGTGTACGAAATGTCTGTAATAATTGTCGGAAGGGTCTGGGCTGGAGGAGGGAGAGTTGTGGTCTGGGAAACATTTTGGTGGCATTCCCCGGGTGATGTCGTCATTACGGAAGGCACAGCGGATCGACACGAGTATCGGTCTATCCTTTGGGACCACGTTCACCCCTTCGTGCAGTCAGTTTATCCTCGACACGGTGACGTCGACTGGCAGGACGGTGCGACGTGTCGCACAGCTCGCAGTGTACGTGCGTGGTTGGGATAGTGCTGCGATAAGTTCACTGCCCTCCCCCGGCCAGCAAACTTCGAGGATTTAAATCCGGTCGGTAACCTGTGGGAGCACCTCGATCGGGCTGTTTGCACCGTGGAGCCTGGATCGGGAAATCTGGGGCAGCTGGCCACGGCACTGGAGTCGGCACGGCTCCACGTCCCTGTCGGTACTTCTGGAACCTCATTGACTTTCTTTGTGCACGTCTCACGGTAGTCCACACTGCGAAAGGTGTTATTCCGGGGTGTATACGACCTGGGACAACCGGGAGATTCGGGAATTTTTTTTATCCGGGAGAAAACCGGGAAAAACTTGGGAATTTTTTAGAATTCTGGGATCTTTTTGTTTTGTTTTAGTTTTCAGTTAATTTTTTTTGTAATTTTGACTGGTACGAAATAATAATCTAACAAAGGATATTACTGCATCCCGCTACTGCAGAAAAATACTGCAGCAATAAAACATGAACGAGGGAAAAAAATAAAATAAAGGGAATGTGCCATGTACACAACAACACAGTGCTCATACAAGCGTCTACCAGTAGAAAAATGTGTCAAAAGCTTTAGGAAGACTATGCAATGCTTCATAACAACGAATTGCCTCCGATGAGTGTGATGTCAAAACTGTTTACATTAGATTCGTGTGAGCAGTTGCGAGCGCACCCATGGGCGTGCGCAGTTGAGTCGCACATGTACCTTCTCCCACTTATGGCTACAAAAGTGTGGCTGTTAGCTATATAAGCAAGCAGCAAGATGCTACCCGCAAAATTTTTACTGGCGTGCGCAAGCTGTCAACTGCTGAAACGAACCTCTTTCTAACAGGTCCCGGGAAAATAATTGCGAATGATTGATTGAAAAGCATTACTTTCAAAGTAAATTTCCTTTTACGCATGATGAACAAAGTGCGAGAATGTGCGATGAATTTCTTAAATCGCTGAGCGTTTGACTCTCATTTAAAAATCAAGTATTTTAGGACGATCATTTAGAAAAAGTTTCGAGCACATTTATGTCGGTATTAAAACTTTTACTGGCACATTTGTCTGATGTATCCTATAGTGTAACACTCGCAAAAAAAAGATCAACATTGTATGTGAAAGTTTAGCTTCTCTTGCAGCTTATTAATCGTAGAGACCAATATTATATGTGAAAGCTCTGCTTTTCTTGTAGCAACACTATGCATATTAATATACACCATTAACTTTTCCTATTTGGTGCACGCGCTACTTAACAGTGGTAATGCTATTGGCTGACTACATCACGTGTCCTAAGCTCTGAATATCCACTATATCGGCTGGTGCAATCATGTGATGTGAGCTATGACTGGCTTGCAAAAGCACATCGCAATCTCAATTTCAATGCTTTGGAAAGTAATATGCGGTGTTTTGTGGAATTCGAATTTATACTTTCGTAATACGAGTTGGGGGTCATAGGTTCTGTGATTTTATTGAAGAAACGGTAATTTGTAGGGACTATAAGCCAATATAGGTAACTTCATAGGCGCTGACAGCATTTCTAATTGGGAACTGAAAGTAATCGACGGTAATAACCATGGCATTCACACGATTGGAGGTGTTGAAGGCTAATGCTGTGAGAATAAAGTGATACATCTTCTCTGACCTCCGCTGTTAGTGGATACTCTAGTACCCATTAAAGAATTGTAACTATTTGCATAGTCAGAAATTGTTTACAATTATGTAGTCTTTACGGATTTTAACGCATCGATCCACAGTAGGATTCAAAGCAATTTGGATGCGAAAAGTGCCCCCTCCCCCTATAATGTGCTAAAATATTGTGTCCAACCCCTTTGTATCATATACAGGTCATCTACTTCAGTCCTTGAGATCATCTCCTGGGTGTGGACCATGGGAGATACTATAACATTTGCACTCTATATCAGCCAACATTTTATTATATTTCATCATGTAATGCAACAAGCCCCCCATGAACCATGGACCTTGCCGTTGGTGGGAAGGCTTCCGTGCCTCAGCGATACACATGGCCGTACCGTAGGTGCAACCACAACGGAGGGGTATCTGTTGAGAGGCCAGACAAACATGTGGTTCCTGAAGAGGGGCAGCAGCCTTTTCAGTAGTTGCAGGGGCAACAGTCTGGATGATTGACTGATCTGGCCTTGTAACATTAACCAAAACGGCCTTGCTGTGCTGGTACTGCGAACGGCTGAAAGCAAGGGGAAACTACAGCTGTAGTTTTTCCCGAGGACATGCAGCTTTACTGTATGATTAAATGATGATGGCGTCCTCTTGGGTAAAATATTCCGGAGGTAAAATAGTCCCCCATTCGGATCTCCGGGCGGGGACTACAAAAGAGGATGTCGTTATCAGGAGAAAGAAAACTGGCGTTCTACGGATCGGAGCGTGGAATGTCAGATCCCTTAATCGGGCAGGTAGGTTAGAAAATTTAAAAAGGGAAATGGATAGGTTAAAGTTAGATATAGTGGGAATTAGTGAAGTTCGGTGGCAGGAGGAACAAGACTTTTGGTCAGGTGATTACAGGGTTATAAATACAAATTCAAATAGGGGTAATGCAGGAGTAGGTTTAATAATGAATAAAAAAATAGGAGTGCGGGTTAGCTACTACAAACAGCATAGTGAACGCATTATTGTGGCCAATATAGACACAAAGCCCATGCCTACTACAGTAGTACAAGTTTATATGCCAACTAGCTCTGCAGATGATGAAGAAATAGATGATATGTATGACGAGATAAAAGAAATTATTCAGGTAGTGAAGGGAGACGAAAATTTAATAGTCATGGGTGACTGGAATTCGTCAGTAGGAAAAGGGAGAGAAGGAAACATAGTAGGTGAATATGGATTGGGGGGAAGGAATGAAAGAGGAAGCCGCCTTGTAGAATTTTGCACAGAGCATAACTTAATCATAGCTAACACTTGGTTCAAGAATCATAAAAGAAGGTTGTATACCTGGAAGAAACCTGGAGATACTAACAGGTATCAGATAGATTATATAATGGTAAGACAGGGATTTAGGAACCAGGTTTTAAATTGTAAGACATTTCCAGGGGCAGGTGTGGATTCTGACCACAATCTATTGGTTATGAACTGCAGATTGAAACTGAAGAAACTGCAAAAAGGTGGGAATTTAAGGAGATGGGACCTGGATAAACTGAAAGAACCAGAGGTTGTAGAGAGTTTCAGGGAGAGCATAAGGGAACAATCGACAGGAATGGGGGAAAGAAATACAGTAGAAGAAGAATGGGTAACTCTGAGGGATGAAGTAGTGAAGGCAGCAGACAATCAAGTAGGTAAAAAGACGAGGGCTAATAGAAATTCTTGGATAACAGAAGAAATATTGAATTTAATTGATGAAAGGAGAAAATATAAAAATGCAGTAAATGAAGCAGGCAAAAAGGAATACAAACGTCTCAAAAATGAGATCGACAGGAAGTGCAAAATGGCTAAGCAGGGATGGCTAGAGGACAAATGTAAGGATGTAGAGGCTTGTCTCACTAGGGGTAAGATAGATACTGCCTACAGGAAAATTAAAGAGACCTTTGGAGAGAAGAGAACCACTTGTATGAATATCAAGAGCTCAGATGGCAACCCAGTTCTAAGCAAAGAAGGGAAGGCAGAAAGGTGGGAGGAGTATATAGAGGGTTTATACAAGGGCGATGTACTTGAGGACAATATTATGGAAATGGAAGAGGATGTAGATGAAGATGAAATGGGAGATAAGATACTGCGTGAAGAGTTTGACAGAACACTGAAAGACCTGAGTCGAAACAAGGCCCCGGGAGTAGACAACATTCCATTAGAACTACTGATGGCCTCGGGAGAGCCAGTCATGACAAAGCTCTACCATCTGGTGAGCAAGATGTATGAGACAGGCGAAATACCATCAGACTTCAAGAAGAATATAGTAATTCCAATCCCAAAGGAAGCAGGTGTTGACAGATGTGAAAATTACCGAACTATCAGTTTAATAAGTCACAGCTGCAAAATACTAACGCGAATTCTTTACAGACGAATGGAAAAACTGATAGAAGCGGACCTCGGGGAAGATCAGTTTGGATTCCGTAGAAATGTTGGAACACGTGAGGCAATACTGACTTTACGACTTATCTTAGAAGAAAGATTAAGAAAAGGCAAACCTACGTTTCTACACTCCTGGAAATGGAAAAAAGAACACATTGACACCGGTGTGTCAGACCCACCATACTTGCTCCGGACACTGCGAGAGGGCTGTACAAGCAATGATCACACGCACAGCACAGCGGACACACCAGGACCCGCGGTGTTGGCCGTCGAATGGCGCTAGCTGCGCAGCATTTGTGCACCGCCGCCGTCAGTGTCAGCCAGTTTGCCGTGGCATACGGAGCTCCATCGCAGTCTTTAACACTGGTAGCATGCCGCGACAGTGTGGACGTGAACCGTATGTGCAGTTGACGGACTTTGAGCGAGGGCGTATAGTGGGCATGCGGGAGGCCGGGTGGACGTACCGCCGAATTGCTCAACACGTGGAGCGTGAGGTCTCCACAGTACATTGATGTTGTCGCCAGTGGTCAGCGGAAGGTGCACGTGCCCGTCGACCTGGGACCGGACCGCAGCGACGCACGGATGCACGCCAAGACCGTAGGATCCTACGCAGTGCCGTAGGGGACCGCACCGCCACTTCCCAGCAAATTAGGGACACTGTTGCTCCTGGGGTATCGGCGAGGACCATTCGCAACCGTCTCCATGAAGCTGGGCTACGGTCCCGCACACCGTTAGGCCGTCTTCCGCTCACGCCCCAACATCGTGCAGCCCGCCTCCAGTGGTGTCGCGACAGGCGTGAATGGAGGGACGAATGGAGACGTGTCGTCTTCAGCGATGAGAGTCGCTTCTGCCTCGGTGCCAATGATGGTCGTATGCGTGTTTGGCGCCGTGCAGGTGAGTGCCACAATCAGGACTGCATACGACCGAGGCACACAGGGCCAACACCTGGCATCATGGTGTGGGGAGCGATCTCCTACACTGGCCGTACACCACTGGTGATCGTCGAGGGGACACTGAATAGTGCATGGTACATCCAAACCGTCATCGAACCCATCGTTCTACCATTCCTAGACCGGCAAGGGAACTTGCTGTTCCAACAGGACAATGCACGTCCGCATGTATCCCGTGCCACCCAACGTGCTCTAGAAGGTGTAAGTCAACTACCCTGGCCAGCAAGATCTCCGGATCTGTCCCCCATTGAGCATGTTTGGGACTGGATGAAGCGTCGTCTCACGCGGTCTGCACGTCCAGCACGAACGCTGGTCCAACTGAGGCGCCAGGTGGAAATGGCATGGCAAGCCGTTCCACAGGACTACATCCAGCATCTCTACGATCGTCTCCATGGGAGAATAGCAGCCTGCATTGCTGCGAAAGGTGGATATACACTCTACTAGTGCCGACATTGTGCATGCTCTGTTGCCTGTGTCTATGTGCCTGTGGTTCTGTCAGTGTGATCATGTGATGTATCTGACCCCAGGAATGTGTCAATAAAGTTTCCCCTTCCTGGGACAATGAATTCACGGTGTTCTTATTTCAATTTCCAGGAGTGTAGCATTTGTAGACTTAGAGAAAGCTTTTGACAATGTTGACTGGAATACTCTCTTTCAAATTCTGAAGGTGGCAGGGGTAAAATACAGGGAGCGAAAGGCTATTTACAATTTGTACAGAAATCAGATGGCAGTTATAAGAGTCGAGGGGCATGAAAGGGAAACAGTGGTTGGGAAAGGAGTGAGACAGGGTTGTAGCCTCTCCCCGATGTTATTCAATCTGTATATTGAGCAAGCAGTAAAGGAAACAAAAGAAAAATTCGGAGTAGGTATTAAAATTCATGGAGAAGAAGTAAAAACTTTGAGGTTCGCCGATTACATTGTAATTCTGTCAGAGACAGCAAAGAACTTGGAAGAGCAGTTGAACGGAATGGACAGTGTCTTGAAAGGAGGATATAAGATGAACATCAACAAAAGCAAAACGAGGATAATGGAATGTAGTCGAATAAAGTCGGGTGATGCTGAGGGAATTAGATTAGGAAATGAGACACTTAAAGTAGTAAAGGAGTTTTGCTATTTGGGGAGCAAAATAACTGATGGTCGAAGTAGAGAGGATATAAAATGTAGACTGGCAATGGCAAGGAAATCGTTTCTGAAGAAGAGAAATTTGTTAACATCGAGTATAGATTTAAGTGTCAGAAAGTCGTTTCTGAAAGTGTTTGTATGGAGTGTAGCCGTGTATGGAAGTGAAACATGGACGATAAATAGTTTAGACAAGAAGAGAATAGAAGCTTTTGAAATGTGGTGCTACAGAAGAATGCTGAAGATAAGGTGGGTAGATCACGTAACTAATGAGGAGGTATTTAATAGGATTGGGGAGAAGAGAAGTTTGTGGCGCAGTTTGACTAGAAGAAGGGATCGGTTGGTAGGACATGTTTCGAGGCATCAAGGGATCACAAATTTGGCATTGGAGGGCAGCGTGGAGGGTAAAAATCGTAGAGGGAGACCAAGAGATGAATACACTCAGCAGATTCTGAAGGATGTAGGTTGCAGTAGGTACTGGGAGATGAAAAAGCTTGCACAGGATAGAGTAGCATGGAGAGCTGCATCAAACCAGTCACAGGACTGAAGACCACAACAACAACAACAACTTTCGTAATACAAAAATATACAGCGTAAATTGTCTTTTTTCCGAGTTAAGTTTTCAAAAGGGCTCAGAAATAAGTAAATGTATAAAACCACAACCATTCAAAGGATTGATAAGTTTTACAGTTCCTAGGAATGGTATACTGTCACTTCACACGGAAAAAGTGTATTTTCACCCAGGAGAGAGTGTATTTTTAACCGGGAAATCCGGGAATTTTTATTCCTTGTCCTTGTATACACCCTGTATTCAGACTTCTGACAGGTGCTCACATTAATGTGACTGGACAGTATATTTTCTTTACATCTATAAATGCAGAGTCCTCTAAGAATGTGCAGACGCACTACCTCTTGTTGTCGGTAACGACTGTGGATTTTTACCCCGACTCCTTTCTTTTTCCATCCTGAACATTCCCAGTAGATTCAAATCTGGCCTTCGACCTGTCAACAATGAAAATTGGTGTGAGATGTGGACCAGAACATAGATTATCTGATGGCTTCAAAATCACTGGGACTTTAGTGTGTTACAACATACAATGCCATAACACTTCACTAGGTGTCCTTTTCTTTGCGAACTTTGATAGATGTGCACATCAAACACGGACATTACTGTGGTTATTCTCATAAAATTTTCCTACAATAAATAATTGTTCATCCAATGCCAGTGATTCTGTATTGCTTCTTCTGCTTATAAGCTCAGGTTGGTTTTGGAAATTGTTTACTATCCATTCCTTGTATGCTCTCATACCAAGGGTTACTGTATTTGGTTATTCTAGGTTCAATAGCTCTAGTTTTGGTTCTTGTTGGATTGTGTCATTTTTTACGTGGTTAACTCTTGAGTAGCCTTTTACTCATTGTTGTTCTTAGAAATTTCATTTGTGCACTTTTTGCAGGTAATTATCATTCATTCCCTCAAAAAAAAAAAAAATACTGCAAGGGCCATAGTTAAAAAAATTATCGTTTTTTGTGTGGTTTGTAAACACATTGTAAATGGTGCCACATATATTTCAAATCTAGCAAATTTTAAGTCTATATCTTTATTACTGTTTGCTGTCCCAAATAATTATTTTTGAGTGAACCATATCTTTGCCCTAGAGAGCCATTACTTCCGTCTTGATTTTAAAAATCTCAGCGTCGTATTGTTTACAGAGCTATTTCAGCAGAACAGTGCACATTGTAAGTCATTGTCTGCATGAACTGAAATAATTAATATGCTGTTTTTTGACATTTTAATACCTTTTTGTATGTGTTGCTTCCAGTTTAGAATACTAGTCTTAAAAAGAGTGGATGATATTGGTTGCACTTGTTGTACTCCTTTATTTATAAAAATTTCTTTGGTTTTTGTTTCATCTGTATTTATTAAAATGTTTAATCCTTTGTATGTACCTCGTACTGCCTTTATTAATTTCCTAGCGTATCCATTGCTTTCCACAATAGCCCAGATTTTGTATTTGTTCACTTTGTTAAATACTGTGTGCATTTGCAGGTCATATTCTTGTCTTTTCTCTAATACTGTGTGCATTTGCAGGTCATATTCTTGTCTTTTCTCTGTTAGCTGTTACCGAGCAAATACATTGTCTGTGATTGATCATCCTTTTCTAAATGCGGTTTGTTCTTCACCGGTGAGAATTTCCAAAATTGTTAACTGTACTAATTATGATTTTTGTATACACCTCTACAATTTTTAGAGTCACTTTGGTTGAACAGAGATATTACTTCTGCTGTTTCTGGTGAATGAGGTGTATTACTTTTGTGTCAGCTTCGATTGAATGTGTATGACAAGTGTCCTTTGTAATATGAGGCCTCCAAATTTTTTAATAGCTCTAAATTTATCTTCATGATGCCATTTCTTAAAAATTGTTTAACTTAAAATTAATTTTTTGATCTCACAATGGAACGCGATGGATAAACCCCTTAAGAAGCAGTTTTTTTTTTTTTTTTTTTTTTTTTTTTTTTTTTTTTTTTTTAATGAATCTTCAAAGATTGTTAAGTGTAAGTGATTTGTGAGTTAACAACAGTTGTCGTTAGTGGAGTGCGCAGTGTAGCAGTCATGTCATTGTAAAGTCACTGTGTGAAATTTTGATGGTAGCAAACACAAAAAAAAAAGTAAATTCTGTTCAAATTCCAGTACAAATGTTAATCACAGATATTTAATCATATTTTTTACTAAAAATAACATACTATTATTGGTACTATGCAAATAAATTAAAGTTTGGTAAAGTCATATACAAAATGCAGTTAGTGTTTAAAAAAAAAAATCTACGTGGACAAAATTATTTAAGCTCTAGAAATAAACAAGCATTTTATTTTCTATTTGACATTTTGCATTTTTTCACCCAAGTTTAATCTGTTGTGAATAGTGGCATTTTGTTGCAATTAAAAGGTAAAGTCTGCGGCGCAAGTTGGTGACTGGGCTACTGGTATGTCTCCAGGGAGAGCACAGCCTTCCTTTGCTGCAGCAATAGGAAGTGGATGGTGGTAGACCCATTGATCCGGCTGTCTTTTACTCTCTGGAAAGATCCCGGTACTCATTTTATACCAAGCCGAGCTGCGGCCGTCCCGGGGAGACTGGAACGAGGAAAAATATCCTCCCCTCCCCCTCCTGTCCTGTTTCTGGGATTCAGCCCGAGACCTCATGGCTGCAATCTAGTGCTATACCCAAAAATGACCACAGCCACAGTTTTGTGCAAGTAATTACTAAAAGTAGATGTTATTTTTATTAAAAATTATTATTCATTATTTGTTAACTGACAAATTTATAAATAGTGAAATTTTAATATAAGTAAGAAAAGTTTTGCTGTCAGTGAGATTTGAAGCTGGCAGTTTACAGTCGTGAGTCTGCTCCATTATGCACTCAGCTATCGAAAACTGTGTTAATAAGTGAAAATATTTTGTAATTGACATCATCCGGGACTCTTCTAATCTTAAAAGCCGATTTTTTAAATTTTTTGTTATGGGAATTCTGTGATAGTACTTTTGTTGTTGTTGTTGTTGTTGTTGTTGTTGTTCTGGTCTTCAGTCCTGAGACTGGTTTGATGCAGCTCTCCATGCTACTCTATCCTATGCAAGCTCCTTCATCTCCCAGTACCTACTGCAACCTACATCCTTCTCAATCTGCTTAGTGTATGCATCTCTTGGTCTCCCTCTACGATTTTTACGCTCCACGCTGCCCTCCAGTACTAAATTGGTGATCCCTTGATGCCTCAGAACATGTCCTATCAACCGATCCCTTCTTTTAGAGAAGTTGCGCCACAAACTCCTCTTCTCCCCAATTCTATTCAATACCTCCTCATTAGTTATGTGATCTACCCATCTAATCTTCAGCATTCTTCTGTAGCACCCCATTTCGAAAGCTTCTATTCTCTTCTTGTCTAAACTATTTATCGTCCACGTTTCACCTCCATACATGGCTACACTCCATACAAATACCTTCAGAAACGACTTTCTGACACTTAAATCTATACCTGATGTTAACAAATTTCTCTTCTTTAGAAATGCTTTCCTTGCCATTGCCAGTCTACATTTTATATCCTCTCTACTTCGACCATCATCAGTTGTTTTGCTCCCCAAATAGCAAAACTCATTTACTACTTTAAGTGTCTCATTTCCTAATCTAATTCCCTCAGCATCACCCAACTTAGTTTGACTACATTTCATTATCCTCGTTTTGCTTCTGCTGATGTTCATCTTATATCCTCCTTTCAAGACACTGTCCATTCCGTTCAACTGCTCTTCCAAGTCCTTTGCTGTCTCTGGCTGAATTACAGTGTCATTGGCAAACCTCAAACTTTATTTCTTCTCCATGGATTTTAATACCCACTCCGAATTTTTCTTTTGTTTCCTTTACTGCTTGCTCAATATACAGATTGAATAACATTGGGGAGATGCTACAACCCTGTCTCACTCTCTTCCCAACCACTGCATCCCTTTCATGCCCCTCGACTCTTATAACTGCCATCTGGTTTCTGTACAAATTGTAAATAGCTTTTTGCTCCCTGTATTTTACCCCTGCCACCTTTAGAATTTGAAAGAGAGTATTCCAGTCAACATTATCAAAAGCTTTCTCTAAGTCTACAAATGTGAGAAGCATAGGTTTGCCTTTCCTTAATCTTTCTTCTAAGATAAGTCGTAAGGTCAGTATTGCCTCACGTGTTCCAACATTTCTACGGAATCCAAACTGATCTTCGCCGAGGTCGGCTTCTACCAGTTTATCCATTCGTCTGTAAAGAATTCGCATTAGTATTTTCCAGCTGTGACTTACTAAACTGGTAGTTCGGTAATTTTAACATCTGCCAACACCCGCTTTCTTAGGGATTGGAATTACTATATTCCTCTTGAAGTCTGAGGGTATTTCGCCTGTCACATCTTGCTCACCAGATGGTAAGAGTTTTGTCAGGACTGGCTCTCCCAAGGCCGTCAGTAGTTCTAATGGAATGTTGTCTATTCCCGGGGCCTTGTTTCGGCTCAGGTCTTTCAGTGCTCTGTCAAACGCTTCACGCAGTATCGTATCTCCCATTTCGTCTTCATCTACATGCTCTCCCATTTCTATAATATTGTCTTCAAGTGCATCGCCCTTGTATAGACCCTCTATATACTCCTTCCACCTTTCTGCTTTCCCTTCTTTTCTTAGAACTGGGATTCCATCTGAGCTCTTGATATTCATACAAGTGGTTCTCTTTTCTCCAAAGGTCTCTTTAATTTTCCTGTGGGCAGTATCTCTCTTACCCCTAGTGAGGTAAGCCTCTACATCCTTACATTTGTCCTCTAGCCATCCCTGCTTAGCCATTTTGCACTTCCTGTCGATCTCATTTTTGAGACGTTTGTATTCCTTTTTGTCTGCTTCATTTACTGCATTTTTATATTTTCTCCTTCCATCAATTAAATTCAATATTTCTTCTGTTATCCAAGGATTTCTACTAGCCCTCGTCTTTTTACCTACTTGATCCTCTGCTGCCTTCAGTACTTCATCCCTCAGAGGTGCCCATTCTTCTTCTACTGTAATCCTTTCCCCCATTCCTGTCAGTTGTTCCCTTATGCTCTCCCTGAAACTCTGTACAACCTCTGGTTTAGTCGGTTTATCCAGGTCCCATCTCCTTAAACTCCCACCTTTTTGGAGTTTCTTCAGTTCATAACCAATAAATTTTGGTCAGAGTCCCCATCTGCCCCTGGAAATGTCTTATAATTTAAAAGCTGGTTCCTAAATCTCTGTCTTACCATTACATAATCTATCTGATACATTCTAGTATCTCCAGGGTTCTTCCATGTATACAACCTTCTTTCATGATTCTTGAACCAAGTGTTAGCTATATTAAGTTGTGCTCTGTGCAAAATTCTACCAGGCGGCTTCCTCTTTCATTTCTTACACCCAATACATATTCACCTACTATGTTTCCTTCTCTCCCTTTTCCTACTCTCGAATTCCAGTCTCCCATGACTATTAAATTTTCGTCTCCCTTCACTACCTGAATAATTTTTTTTATCTCATCGTACATTTCATCAATTTCTTCATCATCTGCAGAGCTAGTTGGCATATAAACTTGTACTAATGTAGTAGGTGTGGGCTTCGTGTCTATCTTGGCCAGAATAGCACAAACATAGTGCTTTAGGAAATTGATATCAGGCTCTCAGTTTCCAGCCTTCTAAGGATGAAGATATTTGTAGGTGCCCAGTCTTTCAGATCCTCACGTCAGGCTGTTCTCATATCTGGGATGTCGGTTACACAACTTACTCTGATAAATCTCCTATACATTAGTCGAGTGATTTATGTGCACATGGAATTTGACAGTAATGCTGCGATTTCAAACTGTCGTCAGTACGGGGACCTGGGCAAGTTGACGTTCCCCGGGAAGAAGACGTTCCACAACATGGAACGTGCCGTGCTGGAGAAGAGGATGAAGATGCTCAACGACTACCTGCAAATCGTGATGCAGCCCGGCGTGGTGGGCTCGCACCCGCAGCTGCGCGACCTGCTGGCCGCCTTCCTCGAGCAGGGGGACTACGGCGGGGGCGGCAGCGGAGGTGGTGGGGGCAGCTCCAGCCTGGGAGTGGCACAGGTCTCCCACGCGGTGAGTGAGTGCTGCGGCTCTGCTCTGCTCTGGCTGCCGACTCCCCGTGTCGTCGGCTCGAAGTGGCTTGCTCTACGTTTTTATTCTTGTCTGACCCACACGTCTCTCCTCTTCTAGGAAGTAACTTATAGTTCCGAAAGTGAGGGTAATGTGATTACTTTTCCTTTTACGTGAGTCTGTCTATAGTACTAAACATTCCACCTTCAATAGGTAAGTACTAACCAGTGATCAAAAAGTCAGCATAAATTTGAAAACTGAATAAATCATGGAATAATGTAGATAGAGAGGTACAAATCGACACGCATCCTTGGAATGACATGGGGTTTTATTAGAACCAAAAAGATACAAAAGTTCCAAAAATGTCCGACAGATGGTGCTTCATCTGATCAGAATAGCAATAATTAGCATTACAAAATAAGACAAAGCAAGGATGATGTTCTTTACAGGAAATGCTCAATATGTCCACCATCTGTAAAGCATGTCCTGAGTTATGGTGAGGTATTCGTGTCGGATGTTGTCTTTCGGCATCCCTAGAGATGTTGGTCGATCACGATACACTTGCGACTTCAGGTAACCCCAAAGCCAAAAATCGCACAGACTGAGGTCTGGGGACCTGTGAGGCCAATCGTGACGAAAGTGGCGGCTGAGCACACGATCATCACCAAACGATGCGCACAAGAGATCTTTCATGCGTCTAGCAATATGGGGTGGAGCGCCATCCTGCATAAACATTGAACGTTCCAGCAGGTGTTTATCAGCCAGGCTGGGGATGATGCGATTCTGTAACATATCGGCATACCTGTCACCCGTCACAGTAGCAGTTACAAAACCAGAATCACACATTTCCTCGAAGAAAAAAGGCGTGATAATGGTAGATGTGATAAATCCAACCCATACCATAACTTTTTCATTGTGCTGTGGAGTTCCACAATAGTTCTAGGATTTTCGGTAGCCCAAGTTGTGGGCGTTGACAGACCCTCGGAGCGTGAAATGAGCTTCGTTTTTCCACAAGACGTTACTCAACCAATCGTCATCTTTCCGCCATCTTTTGAAACGCCCACAACGCAAATGCCCTTGGCTTCACTAAATTGCCAGGTAACAGTTCATGATGCCGATGGATTTTGTACGGATAGCATCAGAGGGTACGCCTAAGTGCCAACCAAACAGTACTGTGTGAGCGCTGACTTCCCCGTGCGTAGACGAACCCGCTTCTTCCTGAACTGTCTCAGCAGCATTACGCCTTGTGCTCGGTCGGCCACTACGGGGTCTTTCGTCTAAACAACGCATGACTTCGAACTTCAAAATCATTCTCGCCACAGCTGCATTTGTCAATGGGTCTTTACCCGTTCGAATCCCCTTCCTACGGCGATAAGATCATAATGCTGAACTAGCACATTCCCCATTTTGGTAATAGAGCTTCACTAAAAGCGCCTTTTCAGGTAACATCAACATGCTGCGACTTCTGGCGCATCTGATTCTCTCTCTCATTACAGCTCCTTTTATACACGATTGTCACGCGCAGTCACTGACGTTTTGCTGCCCAGCGCCATCTGTCAGACATTTTATGAACTTTGTTCTTTCTCTTGCCCCCCCCCCCCCCCCCTCCTATAAAACCCCATGTCATTACAAGCATGTGTGTCAATTTTTTCCTCTGTATCTACATTATTCTGTGGCTTATTAAGTTTTCAAATTTATACCGACTTTTTGATCACCCGGTACATTAATATATACTTAACCCCTTAGTGTAAAACCTGAGTTATATTGTTTTTATTATTTTGACAGCGGTTGTAGCCTGGCTGTTGCTCTTCAGTCGAGGTGGTAGCCACTAGATATTGTTTTTTCTGTGTGCAGCTTTGGATATTCAATGATGACATGCACACTTTCGGCCTCTCTCCTACATTGTTGGTTAGGCAATGCTTTCACGAAAAGATTAGTATAGTGATCCCCAGTTTGACATTGAATTTAATCTAAGCCGCACCTGAAAAATGAAACTCAAAATCAAGGAAAAAAAAAGATTTTCCCGAATCTAAGCCGCACCTGAAATTTGAGACTCGAAATTCAAGGGGAGAGAAAAGTTGTAGACCGCACCTCCAAATCGAAACAAAGTTGGTCCATAGTAACGTGAGACACAATTTAGGTCGAATGGATGAAGATACAGCTACAGTAGTTTGGTTCGAGTCATAAGCTTAGCAGTTAAGCTTTACCAAGTAGCTATTGCTATGTGCCAGGCGCTCCATTCGTATTTATACGGGTACCCTTATTTTTTCCATCTGCTTCATCTGGTTTGAATCGATTGCTTATTTTGTTTTGATCGATAAGTGCCATTCTCTTTGTTACAGGTGTTAAACGTCACTCAAAGCTGAAAATGCATTATTGTACTGTCATGCATTGTTTGTCGCATTCTGATAATGAGTGTTTGCTTTTGTGTGGGCTACCGCCGCTTACAATAAAAAAAAAAGAGAGGAATTTTCTCATTAGCAAAACAATGACAAGTGGGTACTATTTGTTACTTACACTGCAGCAGTCGTTACTTACAATGCGATGCAGTGTTCGAAACTTGGGGCAGAGAGAAAAAAAAGCTCGTGTTCTACTCTTTTTTTTTACTGAAGCAGAAGTTTTCCCACCAGTATTTATCTTTGTGCCTGCAAAGCATTCCTTTGTAGCACTACATACAGTATAACCTCGTTAGTGCGAACTCGCATAAGATGAACTCACGGTTAATGCGAAAAAAATATTGGTCCCACTAGGAATACATTAGTTCTTATGGTATGTTTTATCGGTTATGGCAAATTACAAACTCTGTTTCAGTTTGTAGCGTAATTAAATTTCACTGTAGCAAAAACTTCTGACCTTAGAGTATTCTAAAGCATTTTTTTTTTTCCCATAATGAATGTAGGAAATGTAGCTACAAAACTAATTATACTTATTGTTGACTCATTTTTAACGAATTGTAGGTCGGTAGCTGCGATTTATCACCTCAACAATCAGCGTATGCTGTACATTATAAGACATTAAATAATGTGTGCAGCAGAATTTAGGAATGTACTCAGTGCCAGATTTGACAGGTGTTCTGTTAGTTGTAGCCGTATCGAGTTGGAATACTGAATAAAAACTACAGTTACAACCAGTACTGTAGCACACGAAAATGGCAAAGAAGAAACAGACAGTTCTAAATGTACAGTTAAAGCTTAAGATTCTAGATGAAGTTGACCATGGTACCAAGAAAACAGCAATTGCTGAGCAGTTTGGAATACCTAAATCTACTTTATCTACGATTATTAAGAATTGAGAAAAAACTATTAATGCTGTGGCATCAGGTTCTGGAAACAAATCTACACGACTTCGTATCACCGAGTATGAAGAGATCGAGCTGTTACTGCCAGAAAGGTTCAATCATATGCGTGCATCTAACATACCTTAAACTGGCTCTGTGATTCCGTCAAAAGCAAATTATATTGCTAAAGATAAAGGCATCGAAGACTTCCGTTGTTCTGCTGGTTGGTTGTACTGGTTCCAAAAGCGACATTCAGTTTCATCTGTACAAATTTGTGGTGAAGCAAATAAAGTTGATGAAGAAAGTGCGAACAGCTGGTTGCACGAATTCAACCGAGTGAGGGAAAAGTATGCCTCGTGTGACGTGTTTAACATGGATGAAATTGGATTTTTCTACAATCTTTTTCCATATCACACCCTGGGGATAAAAGGTGATAAGTGTCACGGTGGAGCACGAAGCAAACAACGTGTGACTGTTGTACTGTGCTGTAATGCTGACGGCAGTGAGAAGTTTCGTCCCTGGGTTATCGGTAAATACGAGAAACCACATTGTTCTAAAAACATAAATATGGACACTTTACCTTGCATCTAGTCTCACCACAAGAAAGCTTGGATCGATGGCACATCATTTCGCAAGTGGCTTCTTCGTTTCAACAGTCGAATGGTTGCTCAAAATAGACGTGTTCTTCTTACATCGGACAGGGGTACTGCCCATAACATTCACGATCTGAACCTATCGAACGTAAAGGTTCAGTTTTTTCCACCCAATGCCACAAGCCGCTTTCAGCCTTTGGACCGAGGCATAATCTCTGTCATAAAGAGAGCTTATCGTAAGCAACTTCTAAGAGCTGCAATTCGTGTTGCTGAAAACAATAGTGGATCCTCAAATTGGAATCTGCTTGACGCAATAAAAGCCATCGCAGCAGCCTGGAACTCGGTATCGCCACATCATACAGGGAAGTGCTTTAACAGAGCTTGGAGACACAGCCACACTGAAGATGTCCACGAGTTAGAAGATGCCACTTCACCTGATGAATGGACAGTTCTGCAGGACGTTGCGAACCCTTGGATAAGTTTTGAAGAACTCATTAGTGTAGACGACGATGTTGCCGTATGTGCTTCTGTGGAATCGGATGTGGCAAAAGCTGTGAACGAGGTGCAAGAAGGGCCATCAGAAGAAAGTGAAGAGCACAAGTACAGATACCATTCCACCTACCTGTCAGGAGATGTTTACAGCCTTGGACTGTTTAGAACGGTTCGCTTCAACATCTGACGTCACTGCTGGGTTTATGGATGCTATCATTACAATTGGTTGTGAAATTACAAAATATTATCGTTCCCATAAACATCAACGAACCGTGACTGAATTTTTGCCAAGAAAGTAACTTATATAATTTGTGAGTACTTTTTGTTTTACAATCACTTTATAGTGTTATAAGACTACAATAAGATGATTGATAGTGTAGTGTAATACACATTAGTTTACTGCTGTACATGTATACTTATTAAAATCTGTGTTTTTCACTTAACGTGAATTTTTTTAACACGAACTCCTGATTTTTCGGTCCTTTGGATTCGTGTTAACGAAGATTTACTGTATATTAGACGGCGCAAGTTAGTAGTGGTGGCACCTACCAACATTCTCAGAACTTCCACTTACTTTGCACTCGATTGTAAGCCACAGGCAGTTTTTTGGCTTACAAAAACCAGAAAAAAAGTGCGGCATAGATTCGAGTAAATACAGTAGCGGTTTAGGGAGTGACGACAGTTTGTCAGTCGAGTGAGGAGTGCTCTCCAGTGGTACGAGGTAAATAGGTCGACTGTGCTCAGGACAGCTCTTCCAACATTCCTGTTTGCAATAAACTGTTGTGAAGTATACGGGCAGACTTTATAGCTACACAGAAACTAAAAAATGACTTAAAGTTTCAGTATATTTTAGTCGAAGTGCAGTGCCAGAGTGTACTTTGGATTTTGTTATTGCCATTTTCAGAATTTTGTAACTCTGGTTTTGAGACTTAAAACTTGTCTTTACATGTCTGTATGTAATGTCATTCGTTACAGGATGTTGCGACGTTATGTGGGGCGGGGGAGTTGTTAGGTTAAGTACACGGTGAGCAAATAATATTTCATTTGCGTTCAAATACGAAGGCGGATCAAATATAAACAGAATTTTATTTTTTATTTAAATTTGTGTATTGAAAAGCTCAAGGCAACTATAATTTATTTTTCCACATAGTCTCCTGCTTTTGAAATGCATTTGTCCCAGTGAATGGACACCTTTTTGATGCCCTCATCATAAAATGAACTGGGTCACGTCACGAGCCAGTTGCGCACGAAGTCTTCCACACTCTCCTCATCTTCAAATTGCCGTCTTCCTAGAGCATCTTTAAGCGGTCCGAATAAATCGAAATCGCAGGGCAATAGATCCGGGCTGTACGGAGGATGATCAAGTGTAGTCCAGTGCATTTCCTGTAGCTCGAAGGTAGTTAGAGGAGCAGTATTGTGGAGGAGGATGACCTGTCGAATTGATTGGTCTCGCCTTTTGCGGTGATATGCAACTCTTGCCTATTTCAACAGTTTTCAGTAATAAGCAGCATCGATCGTGCGTCGCTCGTGCAAAAAATCAATCGGCAAAATGCCTCGCTGATCGAAAAAATGGTTGAAAAAATCCTTGCCTGCTGACAGTCGAGTCTTGGTGTCCGCTGTTGCTGCCTCCCCTTTCCTCCGCTACTCCTTACTGGCTCGTTTGGATTCTGGAGTGTAGTGGTGAACCCACGTTTCGATGAAGGTGACGATCTGACTCAAAAATGCATCACCTTCTTGTGGAAACCCTGCTCTAAGCCTCTGACAGAGCTCCAAACGTCTCAACTTCAGATTTTCGGTCAGAAGTTTAGGGTTCTATGTGGATCACACTTTACGGAACTGTAGGTAGTTGGTGATGATAGCTTGACAGCTCCCATAACTGATTCTGACTTTTTGTGCAGCTTCTGATACTATCACCTATCAGGATGTGTGTGTTTGTAATGTCGGTCCGAGTACGGCGATCGTGTTGCTGATTTTCCACACGTTCTCATCCTTTCTTGAACTTTTTGTGTCAGGCAAATACACGCATCCTTGATTGTGTTTTACCACCGAGCTGTGCAGTCAGTCAGCAAATTTCTGCCATCGTAACTCCTTTACGAGCAAGAAATTTGGTAATTATGTGTTGCTCAATGGAGGGGTGGACCTGTTGCTCAGACGTCACGAGTGTTACTGACGAAACAGCGGAAAATATCTAACAGCACGCTCTCCTCACTTCTAATGGTCCCACATAAGCATAGCAGAAACACGGGGCCAGTCCTACCAGCTGTTGATGTTCAGGAACAAAAATCCCATCTATGTATTCAATCCCCCCACATATGTTAATCGTCTGTGGTTGTTGTTGTTGTTGTTGTTGTTGTTGTCTTCAGTCCTGAGATTGGTTTGATGCAGCTCTCCATGCTACTCTATCCTGTGCTTCATCTTCCAGTATGTCCTGCAGCCTACATCCTTCGGAATCTACTTAGTGTATTCATCTTTTGGTCTCCCTCTACGATTTTTACCCTCCACGCTGCACTCCAATACCAAATTGGTGATCCCTTGATGCCTCAGAACATGTCCTACCAACCGATCCCTTCTTCTAGTCAAGTTGTGCCACAAACTCTTCTTCTCCCCAATTCTAATCAATGCCTCCTCATTAGTTATGTGATCTACCCATTTAATCTTCAGCATTCTTCTGTAGCACCACATTTCTAATACTTCTATTTGTCCATACAGTAAAGCTGCATGCCCTCGGGAAAAAATACGGCCGTAGTTTCCCCTTGCTTTCAGCCGTTTGCAGTACCAGCAGAGCAAGGCCGTTTTGGTTAATGTTACAAGGCCAGATCAGTCAATCGTCCAGACTGTTGCCCCAGCAACTTCTGAAAAGGATGCTGCCCTCTTCAGGAACCACACGTTTGTCTGGCCTCTCAACAGATTCCCTTTCCGTTGTGGTTGCACCTACGATACGGCTATCTGTATCGCCGAGGCACGCGAGCCTCCCCACCGATGGTGAGGTCTACGGTTCGTGAGGGGGTCTGTTAGCATACTTAAATAGTGTTCTACCTATATTGCAATACTTAAGATTACAAGATTCACTGATATTGAACCACAGTGTCAAATACCGTAACAATCCGTAATAAGTGAGTTACGTGGTGTGTTGCAGCTGGACAGCCTGGTGGTAAACCCGTTGAAGAACTCGATGAGATCGGTAGGCCAGGCGGTGCGCACGGTGCCCGACAACCTGCTCAGCACCGTGGACGGCGTCGTGGACGGGCTGAGTCGCGTTTTCGGCAGCAGCGCCACCTCCGGCAGCCTGTCGGGCTCCTCCCACGGCTCCGGCAGTGCCTCGTCTCTGGCGGGGGCGGCCGCGACACCCGCGCTGTGCGAGGCTACCAAGGTCGGCGCCTCTATCGACACGGAGGTGAGTCCGGGGTGGCGATTCCTCTGGAAAACCTGATAAATTGGGAAATGCTGTGCGGATTGAATTCATTGTAAAAGTCAGATCAATTTTGAGGAATTCTGAGAGATTGGTGGGCATTAAACTGTTTACTGGGGGAAGTGATTGTTCTGAGTCAGTACACGGTTGCCCTGCTATTCGCCCTTAACTGTTTGGGACGGGGTTCGTAAAACCGACTGTACATTATTCTTCTTGCCGTGCCACTCTAAAGTGGGAAACGTGAAAATTTAAATCTCTCTGTGTGCTGCGATTTATTTTATTGCAGTTGTCATTTCTCCTAATCTAGGTGCAAGTCGACAAATTATCGAAACTTTGTGTAAAGATCTCTTCACAGAGTCTGACAACCCGACCCATCTCGCTTATCGTATCTGACACTCTCTCGCCAATTTTGCAGCACTTCAATATATGCTGCCCTTCTTTAAATTTTTTGGCGTCCTCTGTCGGTACTATCCAGCGAGAATACCGTACCGTGCAGCTACAATGCACTAGAGGGCAGACAGTTGTCACGTAGCCAGTATCTTTACTGGATTTATTGCATCTTTTAAGTTTTGTGCCAATAAAACACTGTGTTTGGTTCACCTTCCCCATGTTTTCCATATGATAGTTCCAGTGTGAGGTATTCGTTTATTGTACTCCCTAGGTACTTAGGTGAATGCACAATGTTTAAATTTGTGTTATTTACTGTGTAACTTAAATTTAACAGAATGTTTGGTACTTGTGTGGAGGAAGTTGCTTTGTATTTTTTGGATCAATTAGCACTTTTCATGTCATACAATAACTTGTCTACATCATTTTGCAGTTTGTTTAAATATTCTGATCACTTTTGCAGATGATAAGAGTGCCACAAAAACTGCAAAATATCTGAGAGCACTACTCATATGGTTTCCTAATTCTTTATGTAGATTAAGAAGAGCAGAGGGCATGTAAAACTTCCTTGGGGAACCTCAGATGTCATTTCTCTTTCACTAATGAATTCCCATCAGGTACTACAAACAGTGGCCTCTCTTGACAGGAACTCGTGCATACAGATGCTCGGTGGAGACAATACTGTATAGGCAGCAGAGCAGAAAGTTACGTATTTAGCTTTTTATACTTTTTTCTTTCTTAGTTTGATTCTTGAATTCCATTCCTGTATTTGAATAAAGTTGGTGCACAAGTTTTTATAGTTTTTGTTTTGCATGTTGGTATTCCGGTTGCTATGTGTTTATTTATTGTCATTTTTTATTTGTAGTTCTTTGTTCCTGCTTGAGTTTACATATTGTCATATTGTCATTTTGTCTTTTGGAGATAGTGAGTGGAGCTGGGGAATCTCAAAAACAAATGCCAAGCAGAGGAATTGGAATATGTCTGAACTATTGTTCTGTTTGCGTTCTGTTGAGGGGTGACAGCAGTGAAGGCAGTCAGAAACTTTCGTGCCATGTATGGGGATAATGCCACTGGACAGAGTTTGGCAAGAAAGTGGTTTTCTCATTTTAAGGAGGGTGGTTTTGGTGTTATTGACTCTCCACCGTGAGGAAAACCTTAGGGGTTTGGTGAAGATCGTTTAAATACATTTATCCGCAACGATCGACATCAGTGTACTTGAGAACTGGCAAATGTAATGACTGTGATCATTCCACCATTGTGCAGCATTTTCTTGCAGTGGGGAAGGTTCAAAAATGTTGTGTATGGGTACCTCGTGCTGTAAGCCGAGATCATAAAACTAACCAAGTGGGCATATCTCCATCACTGCTTGCTCGTTATCAATTGGCTCGTGAACAACACTGACCATTTCAATCCTGTCTCTTTACTGGTACGACAAATGGTATCTTTATGCTAATGTGAGGAAAAGTAAGCAGCTACTCCCCATACAAAGACCTGTACACACCTACAAAAGATAATGTTATGCATCTGATACAACAGTGATGATATGGTGTTCCATGAATTGCTTTGCTAATGTTAGGAAGTCATTCCACACCCATCTTAAAAATGGTTCAAATGGCTCTGAGCACTATGGGACTTACCATCTATGGTCATCAGTCCCCTAGAACTTAGAACTACTTAAACCTAACTAACCTAAGGACGTCACACAACACCCAGTCATCACGAGGTAGAGAAAATCCCTGACCCCGCCGGGAATTGAACCCGGGAAACCGGGCGTGGGAAGTGAGAACACTACCACATGACCACGAGCTGCGGACACCCCCATCTTATTCACACAATTTTGTGCCCCCAGTTTTATGTCTTTTCTGCTCTCCATTGAATAACTTTCAAAGAACTTCCTTTCCAGATGAAAATGCGCTCCAATCGTGGCTCTACAAGTTCCTTGCCTCAAAACCACACGATTTTCACAGTCGCAGAGTCAAAAAGTCACCCCGCCATCGGCAGACAGTTGTAAATAGTGAAGGAGAATATATTATTGATGACAACAATCTCTGTTATGTGTACGTGTCGTGTCGTGTTGTGTCGTGTTTATTAAACTTGTGGAAAATACCATAAACGTATGTACAAACATAGTATTCAAGCACTGCGTCTTCAGGCCACGAGTGGCCTACCGGGACCATCCGACCGCCGTGTCATCCTCGAGGAGGATGCAGATAGGAGGGGCGTGGGGTCAGCACACCGCTCGCCCGGTTGTAAGATGGTATTTGGTCGAGTAGCTCCTCAATTGGCATCACGAGGCTGAGTGCACCCCGAGAAATGGCAACAGCACATGGCGGCCCGGATGGTCACCCGTCCGAGTGCCGACCACGCCCGACAGCGCTTCACTTCGGTGATCTCACGGGAACCGATGTATCCACTGCGGCAAGGTTATTGCCCTAAACATAGTATCTAGGAAGTATAATTTCGTGTTGTAATAACTCTAAGGTAGATTTGTGCAGTTTGTAGCACAGTTGTCATTTTTTTGGAACGGCCAACTTTGCAGCTCAGTAAAGTATCTGCCTCTGGTGGCAATACGTCAGGAGAGTAGCGAGCTGTGTGTTTACGTTGCTTTCTGTGCATTTATAGTCAGTTGAGAAGTAAGTCGTACTTGGACTGAAGGGATGTGTGCGCACTGTGTATGGACGCGAGAGAAACAGCCTGCAGTTTGTGAACAGATTTGGCCACGAGGCTCCTACCTCAGGGTGTAGCAGTGGCACAGAAACTGGTGCGTCACCCGGAGCACCCGAGGTGAAGCTCGTTTCACCCGAGGGCTCTTCTGCCGAGGGACATTCTGATGAACCCGATACGCTAGATCCACCCTCACCGCAGTGTGAATGGCAGGTGGTAACGTTTTTGCATCATTCGAAGTGGATAGACAGTACGGACGTTGGATGTTTACCTGTGTGAGTGAATGGGTGGCCATTCCTTCGTCACAGTCCGAGCAGGCACATGCAGGTAGGGGTTTGCCAGTTATTGGAAGCTTCAGTATTTCACTTTATGGAGCCCCTCAGGAAGGTAGTGTTCGGGGGGTGCAAAGAAAGCTATGTGCACTCAGTAGGTCTGCCAGTTGGCCTCTTCAGAGATGTGGAGGAGGTGCCGCCTGCGGCTATCGAGTGTGCGGGGTGCAGTCGTCTGCCTGTTGTGGCTCACATCGGCCATGGTGACACCTGTCACTGGGGTTCTGAGGTCAGTTCGTACAGGCAGGGTGGGACTGCTGTAATTCTCAGAACGGGAAGGTCAGAAACAGATAGTAAGTGTGCTGCAGGGTAGGCTTTGCTGAGGAATAATTGTTAAGAAAAATATTCCATACTTTGGGCTGTTTTTGAGCCAATTTAGGATTTAAATTAGCCAATCGGGGAGGTGCATGTGCAAACTCGAGTAGCTCGCCAGAGAGACAGTGTCGCCACAAGTGTGTTTTTGTTTGGTTTCCTAAAACCAAACAAGAGAGTGATACAAAAATTGGACACGGGGCAGTGGGAAGAATCGAACCCGAGGCAAAGGCTGACAAGTCTCGTCCACGACCATCAATGGTACGAAAACAATTGACACTAATTGTGTCGGGCGGGCTGCTCCAATTTGTGTGTGCAGTGGCCTAATTGGCTAACTTCAATGCCAATTAACTCGGAAACGGTGCAGTGTATTATTTATATTTTTTTCTCAACTGTTATCTCTCAACACAACCTACACTGCAACATCCTTACAAGCTTTTCAGACTGTTTCAGACCACACTATATACAAGAGTTGTTTGAAAAGTTCTCAGAATCGCCGCAAGAGGTCAGTGCTAGTGCAACAAGTTGTACACGTGATATTCATTGGACTGGTGCCTGTTAACACGTGCCACGTCAGTGCTCTTGGAGAGAGCTGTGGCGGTGATGTCGCTCTGTTGTTGTTCCCGTGTAGTGATTTACGGAGATGGAAAAAATCGAGATTCGAGCCGTGATTAAGTATTTCGTAAAGAGAGGTATGAAAGCAAAGTACATTTGTGCTGATTTCCAGAATACATCGGGGGACTCTGCTCCTTCGTATTCAACTGTTGCCAAGTGGACAAATGAATTTAAATTTGGTCAGGCAAGCTTAGATGGTGATCTGCACAGTGGCCGGCCGAGATGTGTGACTAATCCAGAAATCACTGCAAAAGTGCACAAAATGATCACAGAGGATCGCCGATTGAAAGTGCGTGAAATTGATCACATGTGCCAGATGTCATCTGAAACGGTATATCACATTGTAATTGAAGAATTATCTACAAGATGAGTACCACGACTGTTGATGCTGGATCAGAAACGCACAAGAATGGACATATTGGAACAATGTTTGGCTCATTTTAGGAGAAACGAACAAGATTTTTTGCGCCTGTTTGTGACCACAGATGAAAATTCAGTGCACTACTGTACTCCAGAGACAAAACAACAATCAAAGCAGTGGAAGCATGCTGATTCTCTGCCACCAAAGAAAGCAAAGACAATTCCTCCGGCGGGAAAGATCGTGGCATCAGCGTTCTGGGATATGAAGCGGATTCTGTTTGTGGTTATCTCCCCACTGGTGCAAACAATTACTGGAGAATTCTATGCTAACCTCCTGGACAAATTGCAACAAAAGATATGGGAAAAAAGGCCAGGTTTAGTAGCAAGGAAGAAAGTCATCTTCCATCGAGACAATGCGCACCGACACACACGTGCCATCGCCATGGCGAAATTACACTAACTAAGGTATGAATTGTTGCCAAATCTGCCTTATTCACCTGATATGGCTCCATCAGACTTCCACCTCTTCCCAAAACTGAAAATTTTTCTTGGTGGACAGAGTTTTACTTAAAACAAAGAATTGATAGCCAGAGTTTCAACTATTTTGCAGGCCTGGATGAAACTCATTTTCGAGATGGGATCGAGGCACTGGAACATCGATGGACTGAGTGCATTAATCTACAAGGAGACTACACTGAAAAATAAATAAATGTGTCAGTGATGTAAGTACTTTTTTTAATTCCGTTCTGACAACTTTTCAAACGACACTCGTAAAAAAACAATATGGCTGACAAGTTGCGAACCTATCTGTTGCTGTTTGCTGATTATGCTGTGGCGTACAGGGAGGTGTTGTCCTCAAGTGACTGTTGTTGTTGTGGTCTTCAGTCCTGAGACTGGTTTGATGCAGCTCTCCATGCTACTCTATCCTGTGCAAGCTTCTTCATCTCCCAGTACCTACTGCAACCTACATCCTTCTGAATCTGTTTAGTGTATTCATCTCTTGGTCTCCCTCTATGATTTTTACCCTCCACGCTGCCCTCCAATACTAAACTGGTGATCCCTTGATGCCTCAGAACATGTCCTACCAACCGGTCCCTTCTCCTAGTCAAGTTGTGCCACAAACTTCTCTTCTCCCCAATCCTATTCAATACCTCCTCATTAGTTACGTGATCTACCCACCTTATCTTCAGCATTCTTCTGTAGCACCACATTTCGAAAGCCTCTATTCTCTTCTTGTCCATACTAGTCAAGTGACTATAGGAGGAAATAAGATGACTTGCACAAAATTTCTAGTTAGTGTGATGAATGACAGCTAGCTCTAAATGTAAATAAAATAAAATAAGGTAAAATGGTTCAAACGCACAGGAAAAATAATTCCAGTGTCTTCAAATACAGTATTAGTGGGTTGCTACTTGACACAATAAGGTCAGTTAAATATATAGGAGCAACATTGCAAAAAAATACAAAATAGTTCAAGCACAATTCTAACGGGGAAGGCAAACGCATCAACTTCACTTTAATGGGAGAATTTTAGACAAGTGTTCTTCATGTGTAAAGGAGGCTCCATGGGATATAGCTTTCTGTTGCTGTGTTTTTGAATGGAACGGGAAATTAACTGACTAATAGTGGTACAAGATACATTCTGCCTTGCACCATACGGTGGCTTATGGAGTATGTATGTAGATCTAGATGTGGGCTCACAAGTTCTCCTTGGGCTATGATCCATCTCATAAGGAAAGGTGAGGTTTTTGAATTGTTCTAATGTTTGTCGCTCTGAAAGGTTTTGCGCACATCACGGACATAATGAGAGTGATGAGATACAGAATTGCTGTAATTTGATTCTCCTTCTGGAGCCTTTGTAGAGTATCTATAGCTACAATTACATACTTGCTGGGCAAGCCACCAGCCAGTACATGGCAGAGTGTATGTCACACCACTTAGCCTAGACTCAGTATATATGAACCAGTGCCCTCTAGTTCACCTATTCTTCAGCAAGTGCAGCAGCTACACTTTCACCATTCAGACACTCAAATAATTATATATATTTTTAAACAATGGATGATCCTGGTTGGAATGTAACAATTTTATGAAAAGAATAGTTGCTACTCACCACATAGCGGAAATGCTGAATTGCGGACAGGCACTACAAAAAGACTGTCAGAAAGCGAGCTTTCAGCCAACAAGGCATTTGTCAGAAATACACACACACACACACACAACATATATGTATTTCTGACAAATGCCTTGTTGGCCGAAACCTCACTTTCTGACAATCTTTTTGTTGTGCCCTATCTGCGAATCAGCATCTTCTCCATATGGTGTGTAGCAGTCATCTTTTTCATAATATTGTTATATGTATTTTTGTTTTCTTTACCAAATAATTAGTGTCTTGTATTAATAATTCCATTTATCCCAAACAGACATGCAATCGAGACTCCTGGCTGTTACCAGCCTTCAGTTTCTCCACTCGGTTGTTCTACAATCATTGTCTCCTACTTTCACCAGAAAATGTTGGACTGGAGTATTCTGAGGTCTGTGAGAATGTCAAGATCTCTGACCTAGCGCTAGATGGCGCAATGGTTAGCACACTGAACTTGCATTCGGGAGAATGGCGGTTCAAACCCGCATCTGGCCACTCTGATTTTTGTTTTCTGTGGTTTCCGTAAAATGCTTCAGGCAAATTCTGGGTTCCTGTAAAAGGGCATGGCCAATTTCCTTCTCCATCCTTGACACAATCTGTGGCCTCGATGTTGATGAGACGTAAAATCTCCCTTCCTTCCTTCGAGATCTCTGCCAACTAACTCCATCCACTACATGTTGTCCAATTGGGGGGGGGGGAATACTGGAACATATAAAAAAATGTTGCCCATGTATAAATAACACACCTTCTGGGACTACTTGCACATTTTTGTCCCTTTGAGTTATCATTGAACTACACAATACAGTTGTTTTAAATTGAAAGTAGCAAAATAACAACATGAATTACTTACAAAAGAATGGAAAAACTAGTAGAAGCGACCTTCGGGTTGGTCAGTTTGGATTCTGGAGAAATTTAGGAACACACAAGGCAGTGCTAATTCAG